>NC_141047.1:58420936-58720936 GCF_041138505.1 Cibotium barometz | reverse complement strand
CTAGCCGTTGAATGGTTTGCTACTTCCACAATGTCATTGGTGGAGTATAGATAACTTTATGGTCTATTACGATTATAGGTGGATGTATGAGTTGAGTTGACAAGATAATTGTATGGTCTATTACGATTATAGGTGGTCTATTACGATTATAGGTGGATGTATGAATTGAGTGTGTGTGTGTGTGTGTGAGAGAGAGAGAGAGAGAGAGAGAGAGAGATTACATGAAAGATGCATTTATTTGAGAGTGAGCACACCTCACCACTCATCCCTACCATTAAAATTTAATCTAAAATTTAATTAATTAAAATTATATATATGTGTGTAAATCTATTTAAGTGTGTGTGTGTTTGTGTGTGTGTGTGTGTGTGTGTGTGAGAGAGAGAGAGAGAGAGAGAGAGAGAGAGAGAGAGAGAGAGTTTCTATGTGAGAGAGTGTGCGTGAAGAGAGAGAGAGAGAGAGTGTGTGTGTGTGTGTGTGCATGAGAGAGAGAGAGAGAGAGAGAGAGAGAGAGAGAGAGAGGCTGAGAATTTCTATGTAGGAGAGAGTGTGTGTGGGAGGAGATAGTGTGTGTTTTCATTAGTGTATGTGCGGTGTGTACATGTGTGTGTGTGTGTGTGTGAGAGAGAGAGAGAGAGAGAGAGGCGACAGATAATTTCTATGTAGGAGATAGTTTGTGTGGGAGGAGAGAGTGTGCGTTTAGATTAGTGTATGTGCAGTGTGTACATGTGTGTGTGTGTGTGAGAGAGAGAGAGAGAGAGAGTGGGAGGAGAGAGTGTGCGTTTAGATTAGTGTATGTGCGGTGTGTACATGTGTGTGTGTGTGTGTGTGTGAGAGAGAGAGAGAGAGAGAGAGAGAGAGAGCGTATATGCATGCATGTGCGTACATCTGCATCTGTGTAGAATGTGCTTGAGAGAGAGAGAGAGAGAGAGAGAGAGAGAGAGAGAGAGATGTAATGAGGGAGGGTGAAAAGAGAGAGAAAGAGAATAAAAAGTATCTTTTAATAAAATATAAATTAAATAGAAAACATATATGTATATGTGTGTATACATGTGTGTGTGTGTTTTTATTTACATTTATATATACATACATACATATGTATGTATATATATATAGATATTTATGTTTGTGTGTGCGTGTGTGTGTGTGTGTGTTTAGATGTGTGTATGATATATCTATCTATATATTTAAAAGTATCACCCATCTCCGCACATTAAAATTTAATCAAAATTAATTAAATTATGTTGATGTTTGTATTTATATTTTTAAATACATGTATATATGTATAAGTATATGTGTCTATGTATAGGCTTATGTATCTAAAACATAATATTGTATATACTATATATTTACATATGTGTATGTGTGCGTGAGAGAGAGAGAGAGAGAGAGAGTAAGTGAGAGAGAGAGAGAGAGATTGAAAGAGAGAGAGAGAGAGAGAGAGAGAGAGAGAGAGAGAGAGAGAGCTTCTATGTGTGGGAGAGTGTAAGAAGAGAGAGGGAGTGTGTGCATGTGTGTGTGTGTGTGTGTGTGTGTGAGAGAGAGAGAGAGAGAGAGAGAGCAGGTGTGTATATGTGTGTGCATGTGAGAAGAGAGAGAGAGAGTTTCAACATTTGAGAGTGTGTGTACGTGGCAGAGAGAGGGAGAGGGTCATGTGCATGTGCATGTGTGTGTGTGTGTGTGTGTGAGAGAGAGAGATGGTTGTAGAGAGGGAATAGTTCTTTTCTGGAACCTTGGTCGGCCCCGCAGCAATGCGCGGGTGCAATACTAGTAATCATTATAGGCCAGACATCAAATAAAATATTCTCAGTTGGGTTTAATTTAATTAATTCTTTAAATTTCTGGGGTTTTACATCAGTTCTTTCACATCGTCTTCACCAGCCCATTTTTCCGCGAAAAGAAAGGACCCAACAACAGCACCTACTACCCCTTTGCCCTCCTCGCAAAGCGCTCTCTCCCCCTCTCTCTCACCCTCTCTCGTTTACAGATACACATCGATTTGGGTTTTTCTTTCTCTTACAACCATACTTTACTGTGTTTTTTCACCATAGCCATGGACATCTTACATCAAGCTACCTCCACCTTCTCTTCCATGTCCTCTTCCATAACCCACCACTCTCTAGTCCCCATATCTAAGTCGCCCACTCTCTCTTTCCTGTCCATCAGACATAATTTTCACAGCAGGGTCCCAACAGCCTCTCTGTTCTCTCAGAACCCTAATCCTAACAAGCCTATCAAGGTGTACGCAGACGAGAGTGAGCGGATGATGCTGGCCAATTCCAACACCAGCTATGCGGCTCCCTTGGAGGCCTCTTCCGGATCCTCCTTCATCCTTGCTGAGATCCTGCGTGATCTTAACAAGAGGGTCCCTGACCAGGTCCTCAAAGACATACCTGGAAGTGGTCACCAAAAGTACATACCCTGGTATGCCTGATTCAGTGAATTTCCATTAAGTTGCTGTGAAGTTAAATGTATCAAAATTAAATGGTTTAGTTTTGCTGTGAACTCAAATAATTAAATAAACTATCAATCCGGAATCACATAAATAATGAATAATCACCATTACACTAATTATAAATTATTATCAGTCCTGATGAAACTCCCAGTCTCACTCATCAAATTTTCTATCACGTTTTGAGAATCTCAATCCATTTTGCTTCAACCGAACCTTTGAGATATCATTTTGTGATAAAAAGGGTGCAAAATTTACACACATCATTTTGTAGTTTACCATCCTAAAAAGCATGGGATACTGAGAGTCTACAAAAAGCTCTAAGGTGAAAGCTAGGATAAGGTATCCTGTAGAGATGGCTATGGTTCTCACCAAGTGTCATATTGATGAGTTAGAGGTGATAGGATAATAAGTAACATAATATCAAAATAATTTGATAAAATTTTGTTGATGATTTTACATTGAAATGATGCTGACATATTAAGCAACCTCTTACAAGAGGGCCCAGCTGTATGATTGTTCCATACTTATGAAAACATAAAAATGTAAATAAAGGGGCTCTCCATGAAATCATATGAAATTGTGAAACTATGAAAATGTAAAGTGATAAAAACAGATGGAATAATACAAGTTTTGATAGCTCCCATATGAGAGAGAGAGAGAGAGAGAGAGAGAGAGAGAGAGTGTTCTATTAACGTCCACAAAAGAGCAAAGGGTCTATGAGACTAAAAGTGTTACAATTTGTCCATGAAGTGACAAAAATCATGGGAAAAAAACATGATTAAAAAAACCCAACTAGAGCTAGGAGAAGAAACAACAGCCCTATAAGTGCCATTGGTACAATGATACAACGTGAGGGGGTGCAAGTGGGTCCTCGGCATCTATGACTTTATAGAGGTTCTCCACATCCCCTCCCTGTGGTTGGAGGGACACTCATGTATCGCTGGAGAATCTCTCGGATCCGAAGTTGTGGGGTGGAGCATCTCCTCGGACCAAGGGGTCTTTGTTGTCTATAGCTCGTTACACCCTAATGAATGCAGATGCTTAACCCCACGACTTTAGATTCAAGAGATTCTCAATGTTTGCCTCCTCGATGGATTTGGGGAGGAAAGCCTGAAACTCACTTGATGTGACTCCTCCTTGCCGTCGGAAAGTGGGATGGACTTTGAGATGGATTGTCCTCTATCTATCTAGAGATCACCTCCAAGCGTGGTAGTGTCTACTCCTTGGCTGCAGCCTCCAGAATCTGCTCTTTACATGGGAGCTCTACGATCCATACCAATTCCTCTCTTGAAAGCTTTCCAAAATTGTAGAACACTTGCGTCTATGTACATATACAGCACACACAAGTCCTAAACTACTGCATTGTATTATGTACGAGAAGAAGTAATACAATTGAAATTCAAGTACAAGATGTGGTTGCGAAGACGTCAAATCATAGCCTTGTGCCCTATTGTTCACTCTTCACTCTTCACTCTTGGCTGGCACTTTGCCTACAGTGAAACGCTTTGTGAAGTACAATGCCGAGGAAAGCTGGTGATTATGACGATTTGGCAACCCACACATATATATGCACCAATGCTCTTGTCACCATTTGGCCACCCAATCGGTCCACCGGTGCTTTCTCATTATGTATGCACATTGGACTGGCGTCCATGGCAATTGCATATGCGGGGGATTGATGCTACTCGTGTGATACTGTGGACTTGGCTTTTGGTCGAGACTTGTGCCTGTGCTCGGAAATGTGTGGAGGATTGGTGTTCCATTGGGTCTAGTATCTCATGTACTTGCGTGGAGCACATCTATTTTGGTATAGTCTCATAAACGGGGATTGTCCGTTGCATTGCATAGCATCTTTATGTACTTGCTTGCAATTGAATTTGCATGCTGTGTTCATGGTTGCTTGACCATGCGTAGTTTCGGGTAAGTGGACATCCGCTCGTGAACCGTACGTGTGAAACTGTCTGCTGACACGGTTATGTGGCATGTGTCAGGTGGTAAGTATTCTGTTGGAAACATGGATCCTCTCACTTCCCGGGAGGTTACCCATCCCGGTTGTGTTCTTGTGTAAGTGCGCTTAACTGAGGTGTTTGACAAATTGGTGTAGCCATCCAGACCCCAAAACCTTAAGGTGTTACGTGACCTCCGGTAATCCAATTTGTAGAAACCTCAACTTGCCAAGATTCAAACCCAGTCTCACCGCATGAGCTGGTTCTCTCTAGAAAGTGTGGATTGCATCTCCAACACCCCTCCTCAAGCCACACTTTTGGTTGAGGTCTTAGCTTCCAACATCACAACCTGGGTTTTGATACCAATTGTTGGTGTTGGACTCACACACTCACACACACACACAGAAACCTGCATATTAGGGTTAGCTGCAGGAAGAAGAAGCTCACACCGAAAATGAGAGAGAGAGAGAGAGAGAGAGAGAGAGAGAGAGAGAGAGAGAGAACCAAAAGTACCAAGCCATAAAATGCAAGTCAATCCCTGTATGTGTGTCACATTCATATAATATAGAAGTACAAAATATTATATCAATAGAGTGTCCTTTCACACTTGATATCCAAGGGAAAAAACCACGTGGGAAGAAGTGCCCTTGGTTAAGCCCTGTTCACACATAGCACTACCATAAGTGAGCATATAATGTGTGCAACTCAGTGTTGAACAGGTGTCCAACAAAAGCTTTGAAAACCATAACACCATTTGAGGCTTGGTATAACCGAAAGCGAATAGTGGATTATATGCGTACATTTGGGTGTTTGGCATATGCACATGTGCCAGAACAACTCTGAACAAAGCTAGATGATAAAGCAATGAAATGCATTTTTGTGGGCTATAGCAATGAGAGCAAAGGATACCGTCTTTATAATCCAAAAACACGCAGGATTTTTGTCAGTAGAGATGTGGTATTTGCTGAAAATTTAGTACAGCCCATGTACAGCTTGTATAAAAGTAATGATACAGGCATACAAGACATGTTTGATGGGCTGTTACCCATTGCAATTAGGGGGGACTCAGATCAGCCAGCCCCTACACAAGAAAATCCTCATGTCGAACATGTGGAACAACCAACCATTCAGCCCCCTTCTACGGAAGAAGTAGAAGATCTTGTCAGGGAAGAGCAAACAGCCATAAACACAACCAAGTCGGTGCCAAGATGGTTGCTGAAAACTTTGCAAGAAAGCAAACTTGCAGCTCCACTCACTGGTAGAACAAGGGCTATGCATCATGGGGAGTTTGCATTAGCCATGGGTGGTCTCTTTGATTCAGAAGAGTCTTCTTCTTATGAAGAAGCACATGAGAATGAGCATTGGGTGCAAGCTATGCAAGATGAAATCTCTTCTATCATGAAGAACAATGCTTGGGATCTTGTGGACTTGCCGAAAGGCAAGCATGTCATTGGAACAAAGTGGGTGTACAAAGTCAAAAGGAAGTCTGATGGTACTATTGACAGGTACAAAGGAAGACTTGTGGCTAAAGCCTACTCTCAAAAAAAGGGAATTGATTATGAGGAGACTTTTGCTCCTACTTCCAGAATGACTACAATAAGATCAGTGATTGCAGTGGCCGCACATAAAGGATGGAAAGTGCATCAATTGGACATCAAAAAAGCATTCTTAAATGGGGATTTACAGGAGGAAGTATATGTAAATCAGCCCATTGGTTTTGTAGTTCTTGGTGAGGAACATAAAGTATGCAGGGTACACAAAGCATTTTATGGGTTAAAGCAATCTCCAAGAGCTTGGTATGATAAAATACATGCTCATCTAACCAGCCAAGGTTATGTGAATAGTCCAGCTGAAAGCACATTGTATGTGAAGAAAACCAGTGCCGATATTCTCCTAGTCATCTTGTATGTAGATGACATGCTCATTACAGGTACTAGCAAAGCACAAGTTTCAGATTTCAAAGCTAATCTGAAAGTTGAATTTGATATGTTAGATTTGGGACCCTTACACTACTATCTCGGCATACAGTTTATGCAAATAGATGATGGCATTGTTATGCAGCAAACTAAGTACATAAAAAGTTTGCTAAAAAGGTTTCACATGGATGAATGTAAGCCCATTTCTACTCTAGTAGAACCAAGTGTACGACTTACTATGCATGATATTGGAGAGCCTTTTGAGGTTGGCATTTATAGCCAGGCAATGGGATGCCTCATTTACTTGTGTAACACGAGGCCTGACATATCTTTTGGAGTGTCTTTGTTGAGCAATTCATGCACAGTCCAGACACAAAGCATTGGCAAGCAGTCGAACGCATTTTTCGTTATCTTCAGGGTATCTTGGATCTTGGTTTGTTCTATCCTAGGGGGGTAGCTTGTAGCTTTATGCATACAGTGATTAAGATTGGGTTGGTGATTATGATACCAGGCAATCCACCAGTGGGAATTGTTTTTTTCTTGGCAGTTCATGCATATCTTGGTTGAGCAAAAAGCAACCCACTGTTGCCACATCTACTTGCGAGACTGAGTACAGGGCAGTCTTCATAGCTACAGTAGATTGTGTATGGTTGAGGAGATTATTGGCTGATCGTCGTGAGTGTCAACAGACACCCACCACTATTCTCACTGATAGCCAGAGTGCTATGGCCGTGGCACGAAATCCCGTATTTCATGCACGTACCAAGCACATTGAGATTCATTATCACTATGTCAGAGAGGTTACATGCAAGGAGTTTATCTTACTGCCCTACACAGGATAATGTTGCAGATCTATTCACAAAGGCTTTACCTCGAGAAAAGTTTGAAGCTTTCTGCAAAGCTTTGGGCTTACTCTCATATAGAGAGTGATCTACTACCTTGTACATGCTTACACTTTCAGTAAGGGGGGATTTGTAGGCATATGCTCACTTATGGTAGTGCTATGTTTGAATAGGGCTTAAGCAAGGCACTTTTTTTCATGTGGTTTTTCCCCTTCGATATCAAGTGTGAAAGAACACTCTATCTATATAATATTTTGTACTTCTATATTATATGGATGTGACACACATGCAAGGGTTGACTTGCATTTTGTGGCTACCACACTTTTGGGGTTCTCTCTCTCTCCCTCTCTCTCATTTTCTGTGTGAGCTTCTTCTTCTTGCACCTAACCCTAATATGTAGGTTTCTGTGTGTGAGTGTGAGTCCAACACCAACATATTGGTCATAAATCTAGCCTTAGGAATTAGCAATAATTTATAAGTGAGTGTGTACACACTTTATTAAGTTTTGGGTGACCAAAACTCACTTATAAATTATGACTAGCCTTGTGTTCGTACACATCGATGTCCCGAGGTGGACAAAACCCAATGCCCACCGCCCATACCTTATCCCCTTTGTACAAAGGGAGCAACCAGCCATGTGTCCATCCTAGCTTGCACCATAAGTCACTTGTCCACTCTACTTGACACCTAGCGTGGATATCTCATCATCTCTCTTCTCTCTCTCTAGAAGTTGGTGTCGCCCTTCATGAGGCCTTTTGACTGTAGTTTTATCACTTTCTCCTTCCCAACTCCATATCCAAGCTTGCTAGTGTGTTTTCCAAGCTTCTAAGAGTGTTTCCAAGTGGTGTTCATTCTCCCACACACTCCCAATGATTGAAATTCAGCAAAACAGCTCATATATTTGTTGTAATTCTTGGTCTTTTTGTTGAAATCTTGATTTCAGCCTTCTTTTCTTAAGTTGAACCATAGGGGAAGCTTTCGTGGGGTTCCCTTCATCCTCTTGAAGACTTTTGTCGCTAAGTATCGCGACAAATTGAATATTTCAACACTCCAAATGCTTCCATTGTGAAGACTTCCGTTGTCATCGGCTCTACTTGCAATTGGTAAGCTTTGATGCTTAAATATGGAAGCAAGTAGCAGGTGGGAGGAGCAGGACTCCATGTTAACATACCCTATGTAGTGTTCTCTTGTCCTACGTGCTCTCTTGCAGATTGTTGCTACCATGTGTTGGTGGAACAATAGAGAGCAGATGGTAGGGAACATGGGCACTTGAGAGGGTAGTGTGTGTTGCAAGTTTGCACTGACAACCACATTGTTTGCAATGCTGTTTTCATATGCGTTGGTATGAAAATCTGGATAGAAATGCCTATGACACTATGTACTTGATTCTCCCACGATCAATATACTTTATTTGAGGGATGGGCCGGCTGTTCTGGCTCGTTGTGCATCTGTTGTCAATTTAGCAAATTACTTCTTGTATTGAGCACGTTGTCCATTTAATGTTGGTGTAAGTGTATTGATTAGCATTGTGTTCAAACAAGTTACATTGGTATCAGAGCATACGGTTCTCTTTCACTTCTATTGTGTAAGACGATTACTAGCTATCTCTACACTTAGAACACTATGGACAGCCATACAGTGAATGTTGAAGATGCCAACACAAGAGGCGGGGACAATGAAATGCATGCTTCCAATGCTTTATAGGGCGAGAAAACTCATGTGGTGCACATTAGGAAACAGGAACATGTGTGACAGCCGTTTGGTGGCAAAGAGAAAATGTAGGAAAAAGAGTCCATAGCCTTAAGAGCTAAACTTACTTGTGTGCAGGCACTTCTTTATGCACAACAAGAAAAATTGAAGCTCTACCGCTACGAGGATCCATTGGCATAGGATCGTTCGAAGCCAAAAAAGGTGAATCTTATATGGATCATGCAATGGAAATGATTGCTCAAGAGTTGCACATGCAACCGAGGGATGCAGCACGTGCATATTCAGCTCGTACTGAGAATGCCTATGTATAAAAGGCAATCAT
This sequence comes from Cibotium barometz, assembly GCF_041138505.1. Classification (NCBI taxonomy): domain Eukaryota; kingdom Viridiplantae; phylum Streptophyta; class Polypodiopsida; order Cyatheales; family Cibotiaceae; genus Cibotium; species Cibotium barometz. The sequence goes on along the minus strand of NC_141047.1, from coordinate 58,711,748 downwards.
TCCACATGTCTTGGTATCCCCACAGGTGCTCGAACAAGAACTTATGTCTAAGAGGATGAATCCTCATGCTATTGGAGAGGAACCATCGGCGACTTCACTCCATTTAGGAGTACCTAATGCAGCCCATGAAGAATGCACTGTTTATGGCAGTGGTCAAAATGTATGTCGAATGCCATTGCCGACTAAAGCACAACACATGCAACATGGGTTGCAATTTTCTGTTGGTGCAAGTATTCCACCTCTCTCATGCCACTCATGTCCTAGAGTGTGCTTGTGAGGGAGAAGCTATGGGTGAAAATGCACCAATGTGTGTTGAGAGGCCAGCCATGCCTCATGCTTAGAGGGCACATGTATGTATGTCTAATGCATCACCTTTCGTTCGCATCTCAAAGGTTGAGGTCATTTATGCAAAAGGAAGAGGTGACAGTCACCTCTCGTCATGCATCTTCTCCACAAGGCACAGAGCCTGACAGGTATATGTATGCTAGTGCTCATGGAGGGCATGAAGGTCACATGCATTCAAGAGATGTATCCCATGGTAGGGGTGACAGGTCTGTCTCCCACGAGAAGAGTTTTGCCTTCTGAGTTGTCTCATGGAGAGACATTGTCTTATGCAGGAAAGTCACATGCATCTGATTCTCAAGTTTGTGGAGCTACTTTGTTGACTATCCACAGTTGTTGCAGGCATATCTTGAGGCTTTTCAGTTGAGGACAACTCTTTAGAAGCCCGGGGGATGTCACCAATTGGCCGACCATTTGGTCCATCTCCAGATTTGTGTCTCGTTCACTTGAGACCAAGCCGGTGTCTCATGTGAAGAGGCCAGTATTTTTGCTAAACATGGACGGCTGGTGCCATCCGTGTATGACCTGGACTGTGTTCTATCCATGGGATTGTCACGCCATGGAAGGACCAATATTTGTGCCGTGTCCTCCCTATGGACTGTCACTCCATAGGGAGGCTTGTGCCTGGAACTGTGTTTTACCTATGGGACTGTCACTCCATAGGAAGACTAGGATTTATGTTTTATGTCGTGCCATTTTTGTGCCCGATAGATATTTTGTACTTGTTCCATGAACGGGAGATATGTCCATGATACTCTTTGCACATGCACTCATGTTTTGCATGTTTTAAACTGTTTTCGCATGACTTGTATTCTTGTGTTTGCTTGCTTGATGTGTCACTTACTGAGCGGGGACTCCTGCCAGTGAGTCGTGAAGTTGGCTCTGTCTTCTGACGAGTTTTGTTGCATGTGAACAGGTGGTAAGTGTATTGCACTTGTTGGTGTAATAGTTTTAATTCGAACCTTTTAGTTTATAAGGTTGTAAGTTCACATTCACTTAAAAGTGGGCACCCACATATGGGCCAAGGTGGACCACACTTAACCCTTTGTGTGTGTGGGGGTGGGTGCATGGCCACCTATCCACACAACACCATGAAAACTGGCCGCTCCCATGCAATCTTGGGGAGCCGGCCAGCTGTGGTTGTTTACTTCTCTCCAACCTGTACGAAAGAAAGCACCACGACCACCCCAACACACATGATCGTGCGCCTCCAACTCTTCAGGCTGCGCCACCTCCCTCTGTCCAGCAGGCTGCACGTGTTCATCAGCAGGTTTGTAATATGCGGACTCTTCGGAGAAGGATCGGTACTTCAAAACTCAGAAATCAGCACTCTTTTCGCGACGGAATTAACGCACAAACTGAAAGACGATGTGCAGAAAATAGAGAGAGAAGGGGGAGATGGAGAGGACACAGTATTGGGTCCCAATTACCCTCTGTAGGGCCCCCACCACGGATGGTGTATTTGCTTTATTAGAATGATGTAAATCTGAAAACAAATACAGAAAACTTGACCTTTTCTTGGCTGGAAAACCTGCCCTTGACCTTCAGTCCTTCACCCCTTTGCTTTAGCAAGTTCTTGGCTGTCCTGGCCCTTGTTTGCTTGGAGCACTTGGTGAATTATGAGATGGATTCATGGATTATGGGCTGGAGTATTTATACTCCACTTAGCATCCAGTCGGCTGGCTTCAGGAAGCTCCACGACTGGGTCTTTATTTAATAAAATACTTTCACACTTTAATAAATGCTGTCCAGCCTGCACATGCTTTCTGGGACAGCTCCTGGCTGCTGGGCATGCTGCGCAGAGGTGTGGGACTGCCCCTACACCTGGCCTGACCTGCTGGGTAGGGTTTCAACCCCTGTCGGCTGCCTGTCCAGCAGCCCTAGGGCTGGCCGATAGCCCTTCCAGCCCATGTCTTGGCTGGTGGGCAAAGCTTGGGCCCTCTTGGCCCCTTGGGGGTGGTTCTACACCTCCCCCATGTCCATACTAAGAGTGCAAGTGCAAATCTTTGCACTGGGGTAGCCCTATGGGCTCATGCAAACCTACATGCCTACAGAGGCCTGGCATCCAGTTGCAAACCAGATACACAGAACATCTGACATCATTCCAGAGGGAGACTCACAGCGCGGACTGGCACTGCTTCATGTGCAGGACAGTACACACCTGACCTTGGACTCATGTGCAGGACAATGCACACCTGACCTCGGACGACTGAGATGGATCCCTGGCTGACTCGTCTCGGACTGGGCTCACATGGGACCGGTTCACCATCCCAGGTCCTGCACCTTCTGTACAGAAATGTCTACGTGGCATCCAAGTGCGGGATGCACGTGACAAGGTTGCTCCTTTTCCTCTCCAACAGGCGGTTGCCTCCCCTGCACAGCGCTGCTCTTCCTCCCATACAGGCGGATGTACTTGTTGCAGGTGGCTGCGCCTGTTCTCCAGCAAGCTGCCCTTTCCTCTGCAGGCGGCCATAGCAGGCTGCAACCAGGCGTTCCTGCTCCTCTCCCATACAGGCGGCTGCCTCCTCTGCACAGTGGTTGCTGCCCCTCCTCCCGTATAGACTTCTGCGTTGCCTCCTTTTGCAGGCGATTGTGTATCCAATTCCAAAGGTGCCGAGATCGGGAGAGCCAGGCGTTAGTACGGGAGCGCTTGTTTGTGCGTGGTCCTGGAACACCAATGGGGCGCTCTCCACGAAGTCCAGTGAAGGCACAGGACCGTAGAGATTGGACCACTCAAGTGGTCGCTCTCCTTCGAACATCTACTTCGAGCCTGTTGTTTGGTACTGTTTTCATTTGTACATGGACATCATCTGGTTCATTGAACTCATGGAGCATTGTATTTGTTAAATACTCCCAATAATATATCATATATTGAGGGGGGGTCGGCCCGTTCCGGCCCCAGTGCTGGTGTCCATCTTTCAACATTTTATTTCATTTCAATTTCAAGTTGTAATTAAGTTGTCCATTTCAAATTGTGAAATTAAGTTGTGCTATTAAGCGTGTGGGTATCCAATGGAGTCTATTCCCACTTGACGGGATCGGTTTCATTGGTATCAGAGTACGGTTGTTTCCCTCTTCTTAGTGGGGGAACGAACCTGTGTATTGGACACCCCGCTTCTAGCACACTTAACACAATGGACAGCCAAGGCAACCCTTTGGAAGTGCCTAATTCGAGGGACCCATCAAGTGCCTCGCGTGGTTCTGATGCTCTACGAGGAAGGCACAAGCCCCTTGAAAGGGTAAATGATAGTGATTCAAAGGGACAATTGTCTCAAGGAAAGACAGTCATGCTAGAAGAAGAGCCTGATGCATTGAAGGCTTAAATTGAGCATATGAGAAAGCTTTTGGAGGCACAAGAGCAAGAGCTGAAATTTTTACATGAAGATTCCCATGTGCAAAGTGCCATTGAAGCAAGGAAAGCTGATGCAATGGTAGATGTGACTTTTGAGTCCATGGCACGGGAAGTAGGCAAGAAGCCAAGGGAGTTGGCACTTTTCTACCTCCTCCGCAAAGGTGACATCAAAGAGGGGGAAGACGGAGAGCTGAAATTCAGAAATCCACCTCGCTTGAAGCATGGAGATCCCGCATCTCAAAGGTTAAGGTCATTTATGCAAAAGGAAGAGGTGACAGTCACCTCTCGTCATGCATCTTCTCCACAAGGCACAAAGCCTGAGAGGTATATGTATGCTAGTGCTCATGGAGGGCATGAAGGTCACATCATGCATTCAAGACATGTATCCCATGGTAGGGGTGACAGGTCTGCCACTAGAAGAGTTTTGCCTTCTGAGTTGTCTCATGGAGAGACATTGTCTATGCAGGAAAGTCACATGCATCTGATTCTCAAGTTCGTGGAGCACATGGCACCGTGCTTCATGAAACTTCCTTGATGGCCCATGGAGTCCATTCAGATAGGGCTGCCCCGTTGGATAAGGGGAAAAGAAAAAGAGAGGACCATGAGCCTCATGCCAGAAAGCTCAAGGAATTTAAAGCAGGTGACAAGTTTGTTAAGTTTGATGTTTTTCATGGAGAGCATGATGCTTCCAAAGTGTTAGCATTTGTGGCATAGTTTGACATTGCTTTCAGCGATGACTTCACTGAGAAGTCTAAAGTACGCCTTGCTAGCATGTTTTTGAAGGGGACCGTTGCTCATTGGTGGATCACTAAAAAGATCACCTAGGACCCCATTTGCACCTGGAAGGAATTTAAGGACAGATTCTATGCTCAGTTTTTGCCACCAAATGCGGAGTAAACTCTCACCCAAAAGTGGGATAGACTTGAGCAAAGAGATAATGAAAGCGTGCAACAGTATGTCAACAAGTTTTGGAAAGTGTTGCTTGAGGTAACTCTCTTTATGCAAATCACCGAGGATGAAAGAAAGAGGAAGTTTCGCTCTGGATTGCAACTAGCTTATCGTTCGGGCATTGAATTGCACCCGAAACATACTTTGCAACAGCTCACAGCCTCTGCTCTTGCTACGGAGCAATTGGTGCTCAAAATTAAGGAGGATCAAGGCGGTTCAAAGGGGAAAGACAAGGCTGTCCCAAATCTGCAAAAAGGTGGACAGCCACCTAAAAAGAACTTCCGGGAGACCCACAAGGTAGGTAGAGCTGAAAATACCTCATCTAAAGATCAAGGCCCAAAGAAGGACAAATTCGGCTTGACCCCGGAGCAAAGAGAGCAATATGCCAAAAAGGAAAAATGTTTTTCTTGTGGTAGCAAAGACCACATGTTTCGACAATGCCCTGACCGCAAACCAAAGCACGAGGACAAGCAGTCCAAGGCTAATGTACATGCAGTTGCCGATGTGCAGGGAAATACAAATCATGATACAAAAGAGCGGATGGTATGCAAGGCTTGGGGTCAAATCAAGGATCAGTCCGCCTTATACATGTTTGATGACCGTGCAACCGATAACTTCATCTCTATACAAACGGCAGTTGCATTGGGTATTGAGGTTGTGAACATGGGACCTCAGATTGAAGCCGAAGCTGCTTTTGTTGGTAAAGAGGTGCACGTTACCCCATTGATAGGGAAATTGCGCATACCAATCCAAGGCTACCTTGATAATGAACATTTCTTAGTTGCACCACTAAATGGATGTGATGTATTGTTGGGCAAGCCATGGCATCATAGGCTTGAGCCCCACAAAGAGTACAAGATCAACATGATTTCTTTTCTGTATAAAGGCCGCATGCATTTGATTGATGCTGGCAAAGAAGGGGATTCCATCCCACTTGTATCTCACATCCAAATTAATAAAGCAATGAAAAAGAGTCGTTCTGCGTACTTGGTTTTTGTTCGTGATAGCATTGTACCAAGTCATCAAAATGTGGATGCTATGACTTATGATAGCCTGAATTTTCTTCATGCATTCAACGACTGTTTTGTTGATGCACTGCCAGGTGAATTACCTCCCCAAAGGCCCGAAGATCATCGCATAGATCTTGTGCCAGGTAGTTCTCCACCTAACAAACCTGCATACCGAGTGAGTGCTGCACAACAAGAAGAGATCATGAAGCAGGTAAATGAGCTTTTAGAGAAAGGTTTGGTTCAGCCTAGTTCCTCACCTTATTGCTCTCCTGTGCTTCTTGTTCAAAAGAAAGACGGATCATTCCACATGTGTGTGGACTATAGATACCATCAAGAACAGATTCCCAATTCCGCGTATTGATGACATTTTGGATAAGCTTGATGGTTCGGCTTGTTTCAGCCGACTTGATTTGAAGAGTGGTTATCACCAAATACGAGTGTCCATAAAACTGCATTCAAGACAGCCTTTGGATTATATGAATTTTTGGTAATGCCTTTTGGTCTCACCAATGCTCCTGCCACGTTTAATCGTATGATGGATAGGACATTCCGATCCCATCGCAAATTTACAGGAGTATTCTTTGATGATATCTTGGTTTTCTCCAAGAATGAGCAGGAACACAGAACTCATTTGGTCACAGTGTTCGAAGAGTTGCGAAAGCATAAACTTTTCATTAATGCCAAGAAAAGTGAGTTCTTCCTTTCAGAGATACATTATCTGGGTCACATTGTATCCAAAGATGGCGTAACAATGGATCCTGCAAAGATAGAGACCAATTCCCAGAATTGCAAAACGTACATCAAGTACGTAGTTTTCTGGGATTATGTTCATATTATAGGCGTTTCATAAGGCATTTTGCTATGATAGCCACCCCTCTACATGATCTCACAAAGAAGAAAACCACTTTCAAATGGACTTCAAAAGAACAGGATGCTTTCTTGCAGCTCGAGCATGCTATCATATGTGGACCCGTATTGATTGTTCTTGACTTGCAAAGATCATTCGTAGTAAAATGTGATGCTTGTGGCGATTGTATAGGAGCTGTCCTAAATCAAGAAGGGCATGCAGTTGCATACGAGAGCCGTCGTTTGCATGATGCCGAGCTTCATATGGATATCTATGAGAAAGAGCTCTTGGCTGTAATTCATGCCTTAAAGATATGGAAACATTATCCTCTTGGGACTGAATTTGTAGTCAAGACAGATCATCAAAGCTTGAGATACTTTCTATCTCAAACAAAGCTTTCGGAGAAGCAGATGAGAATGACAAACTTTCCTTCCATGTTTCATTTTCAGATTGTGCATACTCCGAGAAAGAAAATTGTGGTGGCAGATGCATTATCCAGGAGGCCTTATGTAGCTGCAGTCTCAGTGGTCTCTCATGGGGACTTATCTGCAATGCGAGATTTGTATCATTTGGATGGTGATTTTTGCCATATATGGACTGATTTGATGGTTGGTCATTCACATGTCTCTTATGTTATCAACGAGGGTTATCTTATGAAGGATAATTGCCTATGTGTGGTGAAGGATTTGCATCCAAAGGTTATGGAGAAATGTCACGCTCCACCTTATGTTGGTCATAGAGGTATCATGCCTACTACACGCATGATTGAGAGAGATTTCTTTTGGCCAAGGATGCGTAAAGACATTGAGGCTTATGTGCGTGCATGTATTACTTGCCAAAAGGTGAAATTTGACAGGCAAAAACCTCCAGGTTTGCTTCAGCCATTGCCTATACCCTCGCAACCATGGGAAAGTATTACTATGGATTTTATTATGGACTCACCTAGATCCCAGCATGGGGATGATGCTATTTGGACCATTGTGGACAGGTTTAGCAAGCAAGCTCATTTCTTGCCCGTCAAGAAAACCGTTAAAGTTGATCATATGGTAAAGCTTTTTCTTGCTAACATTTTCAAGCATCATGGTATGCCTAAATCCATTGTTGGGGATAGAGATCCCAGGACTACGAGTCTCTTTTGGAGGGCTTTATTTGATAACATGGGTACTAAACTTGAGTTTTCATCAGCTTATCATCCCCAAACGGATGGCCAAAGTGAAGCTGCAAATTCAGCTGTGTTGGATTTATTGAAGTGTTATGTGGCAGATCAAAAGACTGCATGGGAGAAGTATCTTCCACTTGTTGAGTTTGCCTACAACAATACGATCCATGCCTCCACGGGTGTCACGTGCACACCCATCAGGTGTACAAGTGGCATGGCATCATCAGGCATTTAATCAGGATATTCATCCAGGCATATATCAGTATGAGCATCATATGGGGGTGTTTTCTCACCAACATCAGCACATGAGTCATTAAGAGCATTTAGGGCATTTATTACTTCAGGTCAGGGCCTGTTATGACCAGCCGACAGGTTATTTACAGTAGCCGACAGCAATATCTGGAGCATTTATGAGTCGTGGAAGAAATATATAGGCAGCCGACCGCTGTATACTGGCCGACCTGTAGTAGAGCTTCATATATAAAGCAACGCATCATTTCAGCATAGATCATCTGGATCTCTTCAGCGTTTTCCTTCCTAGGAGCAAAGGGAGATACAGTTCAGTATATAGTCAGCATCTTCTCTTTAGCGTTTCCTTCTTAGGAGACGAGGGAAGCCAGCATATTCAGCGTTTGAGTCGATGAAGTGGCATCTGACATCAGCGTTTCAGCCCATCATCGCATTCAGTCCAGCATCGCATGCAGTTCAGCATCTACATCAGTAATCAGCATATTCAGCCATCTTCCCAACTCCTACATAGAGGGATACCAGCATACGAGTGGTGCAACTCAGCATTGGAGTCAGGACAACCATCCTTCATCATCCTTCAGCATGTTTCCCTCTCTTCCAAGGGTAGACATCATCTAGGACAGCATAGATCCATTTGGATCTCATTATAACCGCATTCATCATCTAATATAGCTGCATCGCATTGCATTGATACATATCTGTCTTTCTTAAGCATCATTAAGTGCAGTTTAGTTAGACTAAGGTTGTGATTACTATAGTCGAAGACCTCACATGTCACAATGGGAAAGGCTCCGTCTGAGATTATTTATGGCAGAGTGGTATTGCCACCCATCCTTCGTACAAAGGATGAGATTTTTGCAGCTGATGAATATGTTCGTGACTTGGATGTAGCCTTTACTCAGGTGCGGACAGCCATTGCACGGTCTCAAGATAAGCATAAAATGGCTACTGACAAGCATAGAAGGGACATGTAAGTCAAAGAAGGTGATTGGGTTTTGCTGAAATTTGAGAAGGCTAGGCTTCGGAAGAGGCCAGGACGAGAAGGATCATATCCTAAGCTTTCTCCTCGCTATTATGGATCCTTCAAGGTGATTCAAAAGATCAATGAAGTGTCATACAGGCTTGCTTTACCTAGTCACTGGAAGATTCACAACGCATTTCATGTGAGTCTTTTTCAGAAATATGTGGGGCCAGATCCTAACGAGCCTGTCACAGAAGATCCACCAGAGATTGATGAGCTTGAGGAGATCCTCCAGCTAGAACAAATTGTTTTTCACAAGGAGCGAAAGCTACCTGCAGGAAAGCTTTCCAGGAGATACCTTGTGAAGTTTAAAAATTATTTGCCTATTGATGCCAAGTGGGTAAATGAGGATTACTTTGCTGACTATCCACAGTTGTTGCAGGCATATCTTGAGGCTTTTCAGTTGAGGACAACTCTTTAGAAGCCCGGGGGGATGTCACCAATTGGCCGACCATTTGGTCCATCTCCAGATTTGTGTCTCGTTCACTTGAGACCAGGCCGGTGTCTCATGTGAAGAGGCCAGTATTTTTGCTAAACATGGACGGGAGCCAGACTGGTGCCACCCGTGTATGACTTGGACTGTGTTCTATCCATGGGATTGTCACGCCATGGATGGACCAGTATTTGTGCTGTGTCTTGCCTATGGGACTGTCACTCCATAGGGAGGCTCGTGCCTGGAACTGTGTTTTACCTATGGGACTGTCACTCCATAGGAAGACCAGGATTTATGTTTTATGTCGTGCCATTTTTGTGCTCGACAGATATTTTGTACTTGTTCCATGAACGGGAGACATGATACTATTTGCACATGCACTCATGTTTTGCATGTTTTAAACTGTTTTCGCACGACTTGTATTCTTGTGTTTGCTTGCTTGACGTGTCACTTACTGAGCGGGGACGCCTGCCAGTGAGTCGTGAAGTTTGCTCTGTCTTCTGACGAGTTTGGTTGCATGTGAACAGGTGGTAAGTGTATTGCACTTGGTGTAATAGTTTTAATTCGAACCTTTTAGTTTATAAGGTTGTAAGTTCACATTCACTTAAAAGTGGGCACCCACTATGGGCACCCACATATGGGCCAAGGTGGACCACACTTAACCCTTTGTGTGTGTGGACCCACACCACACCATGAAAACTGGCCGCCCCCATGCAATCTTGGGGAGCCGGCCAGCTGTGGTTGTTTACTTCTCTCCAACCTCTACAAAAGAAAGCACCACGACCACCCCAACACACACGATCGTGCGCCTCCAACTCTTCAGGCTGGGCCACCTCCCTTTGTCCAGCAGGCTGCGCGTGTTCACCAGCAGGCTGCTCCTTTTCCTCTCCAACAGGCGGCTGCCTCCCCTGCACAGCGGCTGCTCTTCCTCCCATACAGGCGTATGTACTTGATGCAGGTGGCTGCGCCTGTTCTCCAGCAGGCTGCCCTATCCTCTGCAGGCGGCCATAGCAGGCTGCAACCAGGCGTTCCTGCTCCTCTTCCCATACAGGCGGCTGCCTCCTTTGCACAGTGGTTGCTGCCCCTTCTCCCGTATAGACTTCTGCGCTGCCTCCTCTTGTAGGCGACTGTGTATCCATCTCCAGCGGACGGCTGCTTCTCCTCTCGAGCAGACGGCTGCGTCTATTCCTCCTCCTCCACAGCAGGCGGCTGCTCCATCACCTCTGTAGGCGGTTACACCTCCTATCCATACTATCCATAGCACTGAGTTTCACATATGGAGGCAAAGGAGTACTAGTCTTCTTCCCCCCATCCATATTGAACCTCTGCAAAACTTTGCCAATGTATTCCTTCTGAGACAAATACAACACATGCTGATTTCTGTCCCGAAGTATCCGCATACCCAAAATGTGATTTGCATCACCCAAATCCTTCGTATCAAAGGTCTGATGTAGCCTCTTCTTCAAGGCATCAATCTCTTTACGAGATTTCGCGGCAACCAACATATCATCAACATACAAGATGAGGATCAATAGACTGCCATCCAAAGCTTTCTTGGTGTATAAGCAGTGATCTATGTCACTCCTCCTGAAATCCTGGGATTTCATGAATGTATCAAATTTATGATACCATTTCCTTGGTGCCTGTTTGAGTCCATAAAGACTCTTTTTCAGCTTGCATACAAGCTTCTCCTTTCCATTCACTGCATAATCCTCTGGCTGTTGTATATATATCTCCTCATGGAGATCACCGTGAAGAAAAGCAGTCTTCACATCCATCTGAATCAAATCCAGATCATCATGAGCAACCAAAGCTAATACAGCTCTAAGTGTGGTCATTTTGACCATTGGAGAGAAGATCTCATCAAAGTCCACACCATATTCTTGCTTGAAGCCCTTAGCCACTAACCTGGCTTTGTATCTTGGCTTTGCATCAGGTGCAACTTTGAGCCTGTAAACCCACTTGCATGGCAAAACCTTCTTGCCTGTAGGCAAATGCACCAACTTCCATGTTCCATTTTTGTGCAGAGAATCCATCTCTTACTTCATAGCACGCTCCCAAAGAGCCTTGTCTGCCCTCTAGCCTCCTTATAACAAGAGGGCTCCCCACAGTCAGTGAGCATCAAGTAGTCAACCCCTGGAACAAACCTGTCAGGGGGTCTGGAGGGTCTTGTGGACCTCCGTACCCAATGACTATCATTTGCAGGTTGCTGTCCAGCCTGCATATCACCTATTGGTGGCTCCTGTTCCATGCCATAAGGTTGAAAGATCATGCCCAGTATCTCCTCTCACTGTGGGATATCCATAGGGATATCTTTTGCCATCTCTGGCTGTCCATTTGGACCATTTTCAGCACCATTTAAGGGCTGGTTTTGTTGCTGTAATGGCTGATTTACAGCCCTTGGTTGTTGTCCATGATGTCCATCATCATCAAAGATGACTCTGCCAGGCTCCTGTTGCCTTGCAGGCTCCTTATACATGCATGTTTCATAAAAAATGACATCATTGTTGCGTATAATCTTTCTATTCACTGGATCCCACATTTCACCTCTGTCACCATATCCTAGGAATATGCATTTGTGAGACTTGGGATCAAGTTTGGTGCGTATTTCCCTGCGTATGTGCACGTACGCAACACAACCAAACACTCTCAAGTGCTTGTAGGACGGAGGCTTCCCTGTCCATACTTCCTCTGGCACTTTCCCACCAAGCCTCGTGTTAGGTGACCTCTTTATAAGATGAACGGCTGTCATAACAGCTTCAGCCCAAAAACCAGTAACGCAGCATGTGACAACATAGAACGGACCTTCTCTTGAATGGTCTTGTTCATCCTCTCTGCTGCTGTCCCGTTTTGTGGAGGATCATAAGGGGCAGAGAGCTCCCTCTTGATGCCTTAAGCATCACAAAAGTCCTGAAACTGTTTGGACATATACTCTCCACCATTGTCGGAACGCAAAGCCTTCAGTGTTTTGCCAGTTTGATTCTCAACATGAGCAACAAACTTCTCAAACACTGAGAATGTATCACTCTTCAAACGAAGAGGATAAACCCACACCTTGCGTGTGGCATCATCAATAAAAGACGCAAAATATTTTGCCCCTCCCAAAGAAAGCTGAGGCATCTCACATACATCTGTATGCACAAGCTCTAACTGAGCATCTTTCTGTCCAAGAGCTTTCTTGTGGGGGCACTGGAGTTGCCTGCCATATATACAATGCTCACAAAACTGAAAACTTGAGAACTTTAGAGAAGGCAAGTAACCAAAACGAGACAATTGCTCCATTCCTTTGACACTCATGTGTCCCAACCGGCTATGCCACATAGAGATTTCCGGCAGCTTGTTTGCATTTACATTAGCATGGTGACAAACACCAGCATGCATGAAGTAAAGAGTGTCCACCTTAGAGCCTCTGGCAACAACCAGTGAGCCCTTACTAATCTTCCACTTTCCACTACCAAATGTGGTAACATAACCTGCATCATCAAGCTGTCCAGTAGAAAACCGGTTCTTCTTGATCTCAGGCACATGCCTGACATCATGGAGCATAAGCTGTGAGCCATCTGAAAACACAAGCCTCACATCACCTCTGCCAAGAATTTGGCATGCATGGTTGTGACCCAAATAAACTACTCCTTCATTGCCAGCAGTATACCTGACAAACAAGTCTCTGCAACCTGTGACATGAAAGGAGGCACCTGAATCAATGATCCATGAGTGCATACCATGACCATCTCCTGCATGGAGTGAATGGGCATCAAGTGAAGACATGAATAGGACTTCATCCTCACTGTCACCTGCATGTGACACATTGACTTCTTCAATCTTGACTCCACTTTTGCCCTTTGGCTTTGCATCTTTGGCTTCATCTTTGTCTTTGTCTTTGTCTTTGCCTTTGCCCTTTTCCTTTTGATCATTCTTCCATTTGTAGCATTGCTTTTTGAAATGTCCCTTCTTGCCACAATAAGGGCATTCCAAGTCCTTTTTGGAGCGGGACTTGCTCCTTCCCCGTTCTTGGCTTTTACCCCTTTGCTGAAATCCTCATATGCTCTACATTTGCAGACAAAGTGCTCCTCACTCTCAACTGCCTCTCTGCAAACTCGGCAAGTCCTCTCTGCTCGGGGGACTCCTGCTGCTCTGCCTGTCTCTATCTCCAATCGGTGTGATGATACTCTGAGCTAACCAATCACTACTCGTAGTCTGTCTCTATCTCCAATCGTTGTATGAACACATTTGATAGTAAAGTCATGAACTCATCTCTGTAGTATAACATCTCTGGCGGAAGGGGCTGTGCTGGTGTGATCCATGTCTCTCGAATGTACAACTGCCACAGGTCCTGCCTGAGTACTTTCTCACGCCCTCTTCTTGTTTTTAACGTGGATCTCTCTCTCTCTTTTTAGCGTGGGAACTTCTCTCTCTCTCTCTCTCTCTCTCTCTCTCTCTCTCCCTCCTTGTGGCGTGAGCAGCCAACGCTCCCCCTCTCCCCTTTTTCATTCGATGAAATTAGGGAGGGGGTGGTGGCACCCACACGCCCCCCCTCTCCTTGCCTTGCTTTTGGGGCAAAGCCCCCTAAGAATAGAAGAGGGGCAAGGCTGCCCCTCTCCTATAAGAAGGGGCAGCCAGCCCCTCACCTTCATCTCTCTCAACTCTCCATGTACAAGGAGCAGTCCTTAGCCCTCTCTTCTTCATCCCGAAGGCGCCCTCTTCAGCCCCTCTCGCCTCGTGGAGTCTCCCGCGACGCCAGAGTGCTGCTGTAGCAGATTTCAGCCACTTTCTCTTGGCTGAACAGAAATTACAGCAAGCTTAAGTGCAGGTTAAGTGGACGACAAATTTATAATTGGGTGAAAGCGCGTTTAGTGTTAGTCTACCGCCCTATTCTTGTGAACAGGCCGGTTTCACGCATCCCCGGCTACTGGAGACCCTCGAGACACCAGAGCGAGATTGCAAGGATTCGAGCATGCCATCAACAGCAGATGGAAGTGAGGTACACACCAACACACTGGACTACCATCTTGCGGGAGGGGCTCCAACCACCACCCATGTACCACCCGGTGAGACTGTCTCCCACCCTCTCTCGTGATGGTCATGGACTCCAAAAGTCTCTCTCAGTGGCTGAGGATCTCGACGCGATAGTGCCCAAGCTGATGCTGGTCTCTAGACTCCATGAGCTGGCGTAGAGTGGGCTGCCTTGCAACTGGTATCTATCTCTAATATCCTCATATGCTCTACATGTGCAGACAAAGTGCTCCTCACTCTCAACTGCCTCTCTGCAAACTCGGTAAGTCCTCTCTGCTCGGGGGACTCCTGCTGCTCTGCCTGTCTCTTATCTCCAATTGGTGTGATGATACTCTGAGCTAACCAATCACTACTCGTAGTCTGTCTCTATCTCCAATCGGTGTGATGATACTTTGAGCTGACCAATCACTACTCGTAGTCTGTGTGGCATGTGTGTGTCCATGTATCGTGGTCGCTGTATGAACACATTTGATAGTAAAGTCATGAACTCATCTCTGTAGTATAACATCTTCGGCGGAAGGAGCTGTGCTGGTGTGATCCATGTCTCTCGAATGTACAACTGCCACAGGTCCTGCCTGAGTACTTTGTTCCTCTCATGGTGTGAGAGGCAAGTATGTGGTGAGTCCGGGTCATACTGGGAGGGCGGTTGTCACGATTGTGACGTAAGTATGTACTTGATTATTTCATTACTATCACAGATATGAAGAATGCTCAACCACAAGAACCCCTGTCCTCGAAAGGATGCACCCCTTCGCTAAAAGCCATGCCTCTTCATCGAATAGCCACTTCCCTTCGACGATTGGCTACATCCTTTCGCAGATGGTATCATGGTCATGCCTCTTCATCAAAGCGACACACCCTTTAGCCTAAAGTTGTACCCTTTGGTCTAAGAGTCATGTCTATTCGTCATAGGACATGCCTCTTGGTCGTGTCTCTTCGCTGCCTATAAAGGAGCGCCTTGTATACACATTTCAATTCAATTCAATTTAGTCTTAGTCAAGTGTTCTCTTGTTCAGTCTTTTTTTTTTTTTCCGAGAAAAGATCCTTTCATTAGTTATGTAAAAAACGCCCGTAGGGCTACAAAAGAGATCTCTCCTGCTCCTAACAGAGAGAAGAGCAGTGAATACATCATGGCAGCCCGGGAGACTCTCCCTAGGTGCTGCAAAATACAAGCATCAGTCTAAAGGACTGAGCGGCTAAATCATACAATGGGGGGGGGAAAGAGCCAAACAGGTGGCCTGTAGTGCCAACGGGGGGATCCCGTGTGTAGGGTGTAGAACGGGCCGCAGCGCCAAGTGGTATGTGTTGGGGTAAAGGCGTTATGCCCACCCTTATAGTGTGTACAAGCCCATAAGTTATAGTACATAGTACACTTAGTACTTTTAATGTACTAAGTGCACTATGTGTACTAGTGCAATATACATGTGTGATAGGGGAGTCACACACTCATGCTTTTCATGAGTTGACTTATCCCCACAACTCTCTCTCTCTCTCTCTCCCTTGCTTCTCTGTGTATGTCTCCCATGAATACTCTAAACCCTAATTCTGTTCCTTCTCCCATCAACTGGTATCAGAGCCTAGAAGGCGGTGCTATTCTTCTCTTCTTCTTGATAGCTGAACGAGCTGCTTGCTTTGCTGCTGTCATACTCTGTGGCATCAACATTCGCAGCAAGGCCTGGCTGAGGCAGCACACGACCATACTCAGGCCTGGCTGTAGCGTGGCTGGGGCAGCCACTTCTGCATCTGAGCGTGGAGCGAAGGAGCATAGGATAGCTGGCCCTTCAGCGTAAGAGGCGAAGCGTGAGCAACTCTAATCGCCAGCGCCAAGCGAAGTCGACCTCAGGCGATCAATGCGCCGACTGTGCGAACTCAGGCGAACACACGTGAAGTTGGCGCTATGCTTGATTGGCTAATGCTCCTTATCGCCGTGTATTCGCCTAGTTACGTGTGTTCGCCACCTTGAGGCGTTGCAGCCGACTGAGCGTAAAAGCCAGACGTACGTGTGAATCACTCTTCAAACGTGTGAATCACTCTCCGTTCCATCGGAAGCGTAGCCCCCCTCCTTAGGCCCTTTCGCTCTTGACCTTGGCTGCCCAGGACAACCCACGCAGCCAGCCTACGTGGCTGCCCAGGCTGCCCAACCAGCAAGCAACTGGCTGCCCACAGCCAGGTGGGGCTGCCCAGCTGCTTCAGAAACTGCCCAGCATCGAAGTCGCCGCCACCACCGCCTCCGTCTCAACCTGCAAGTCAAGAATCTCAGAAAAATCAGAAATTTCAGAGGTATTTTTGCTTCAATTTTGCGAATTTCTTATCAATTCAAGCAATTGAGCAGATACAGGTGTCGAATTGCTCAATTTTGAGCAAAATTGGCAAAATTGGGTGACATTGGTCACAATCAGGATCAATTTGCAGGAAATTGGTCACAATCGGGATCAATTTGCAGGAAATTGGATGTCGAAATTTGGGGCTTTTGATGTAATTGTGCAATTAAGCACTCATACATGCTGTATGATGTGAAAAATCGCACATTTGGGCAAAATTGCAGCAAATTGCAGCAAATTGCAGTGCAAATCAAGGGGCTTTTGTGCCGATTGAGTTGATTTGCATGTAGGCAATCGCATTTGATGCTGTGGATAATGTGCTGATGCCTTACAAGCACTCAATGTGCCTGTAAATCAAGGGGCTTTCATGTATTGGATGTATATGTGGCCAGGGGGAAGCATCGTGAACACTCTGGATGCCTTCATGTGCGCCAATGTACCATGTATGATCAGAAATTGATCTCAAATCAAGGGGCTTTTCAAGTTTGTATGCTTGTTGAGCTTGGCAAAGCAGCAGGCAAGACATTTATGCCTTGAATCCTCAGAAATCAGCTTGCAGTCAAGGGGCTTTTGCCCAATTTCTGTTCGGGACTGTTTTATGCAGTGTTCGTGACTGTAAAAATCTGATTTTCACTCATTTGGACAGCCAGGAGAGCATTTATTGCTACTGTACCTGCTGGTACAGATTTGGCACAGCTTTGTGCAAGTTTTGGCATGGCTGTACACTGTTTTGAGTGACCAAAAGATTCAATTTCAGCTGCTGAAATTGCCGGTACAGGTTTGGTACATCATTGGTGAGCACTTAGTACTGCTGTACAGTACTTTGGAAGGGCAAAAGAGCACATTCAAGGTGCTGTCCAAAATCTGCAGCAACCAGATTTTGGTGTTTTCATCACAAAAAGTGGGAGAAAAGTTGCATTCTTGCTTCCGCAGTGGGAGATAAAGCTTGGGAGAACATTTGTGAGCACTTTGTGTGCTTAGGGTGCAGTGTTTGCACATCTTGGGTGCAGTGTTTGCACATTTGCAGGGAGTCAGGCATTAAAGGTTGCATATTGCTATGGCAACCACAGGTGAGAGCTCTTCATTGCTTCACATCAAGAAGCTTGAAGGCTCGCAGAATTATGATATTTGGCAAACCCAGTGCTACAATGTGTTGCTCCAGAAAAAGCAGCACAAGCCTATCAAAGAAAGGGGTGTGATGCCCGCTTCTCTTACAGCTGAAGAGTGGGAAGATATGGATGAGCTGGCAAGATCTACTATCATGTTGTCTGTGTCAGACTCATTACTTTTCAGCATTCGTGAAGAGAAGACAGCTTGGGGAATGTGGCAGAGATTGCAGGACTTGTATGCCCAACAAAGTGCCTCAAGCAAAGTGTATTGGTTGAAGAAACTCATAGGCCTTCAGATGAAGGAAGGGGCTTCTATGACAGCCCATCTCAATGAGTTTAATGGTATTGTCAGCCAGGTCATTAATCAAAAGTTGGCAATGGACGATGAGTTCAAAGCCACTTTTTTGTTATGCACTTTGCCAGAGAGTTGGGACACATTTAGGACAGCCACTAGCAATTCGAATGCTATGCTGTCATATGCAGATGTTGAGGGTGCTCTTCTTCAAGAAGAGATGAACAGGAAAAACAACTCTGTTGGAAAGTCCAATGCAATGAATGCACGTGGGAGATCCCAACAAAGGGGGAAAAGCCAAGAAAGGGGAAGGAGCAAGTCTCGCTCCAAAAAGGATTTGGAATGCCATTATTGTGGCAAGAAGAGACACATCAAAAAGCAATGCTATAAATGGAAAAATGATCAAAAAGAAAAGGGAAAAGGCAAAGACAAAGAGAAGGATGAAGCCAAAGATGTAAAGCCAAAGGGCAAAAGTGGAGTCAAGATCGAAGAAATCAATGTGTCACATGCAGGTGGCAGTGAGGATGAGGTCCTCTTTACGTCTTCACTTGATGCCCATTCACTTCTTACAGGTGGTCATGGTATGCACTCATGGATCATTGATTCAGGTGCCTCCTTTCATGTCACAGGTTGCAGAGACTTGTTTGTCAGGTATACTGCTGGCAATGAAGGAGTGGTTTATTTGGGTGATAACCATGCATGCAAGATACTTGGCAGAGGTGATGTGAGGCTTGTATTTTCAGATGGCTCACAGCTTATGCTCCATGATGTCAGGCATGTGCCTGAGATCAAGAAGAATCTGCTTTCTACTGGACAGCTTGATGATGCTGATTATGTTACCACATTTGGTAGTGGAAAGTGGAAAATTAGTAAGGGCTCACTGGTTGTTGCCAGAGGCTCTAAGGTGGACACTCTTTATTTCATGCATGCAGGTGTTTGTCACCATGCTAATGTAAATGCAACCGAGCTGCCGGAAATTTCTATGTGGCATAGCCGGTTGGGACACATGAGTGTCAAAGGAATGGAGCGATTGTCTCGTTTGGGTTACTTGCCTTCTCTAAAGTTTTCAAGTTTTCAGTTTTGTGAGCATTGTATATATGGTAGGCAACTGCAGTGCCCCCACAAGAAAGCTCTTGGACAGAAAGATGCTCAGTTAGAGCTTGTGCATACAGATGTATGTGAGATGCCTCAGCTTTCTTTGGGAGGGGCAAAATATTTTGTGTCTTTTATTGATGATGCCACACGCAAGGTGTGGGTTTATCCTCTTCGTTTGAAGAGTGATACATTCTCAGTGTTTCAGAAGTTTGTTGCTCATGTTGAGAATCAAACTGGCAAAACACTGAAGGCTTTGCGTTCCGACAATGGTGGAGAGTATACGTCCAAACAGTTTCAGGACTTTTGTGATGCTAAAGGCATCAAGAGGGAGCTCTCTACTCCTTATGATCCTCCACAAAACGGGACAGCAGAGAGGATGAACAGGACCATTCAGGAGAAGGTCCGTTCTATGTTGTCACATGCTGCATTACCTCATGGTTTTTGGGCTGAAGCTGTTATGACAGCCGTTCACCTTATAAACAGGTCACCTAACACGAGGCTTGGTGGGAAAGTGCCAGAAGAAGTATGGACAGGGAAGCCTCCGTCATACAAGCACTTGAGAGTGTTTGGTTGCGTTGCGTACGTGCACATACGCAGGGAAATGCGCACCAAGCTTGATCCTAAGTCTCATAAATGCATATTCCTAGGATATGGTGACAGAGGTGAAATGGGGTATAGACTTTGGGATCCCATGAATAGAAAGATCATACGCAGCAATGATGTCATTTTTGATGAAACATGCATGTATAAGGAGCCTGCAAGGCAACAGGAGCCTAGCAGAGTCATCTTTGATGATGATGGACATCATGGACAACAACAAAGGGCTGTAAATCAGCCATTACAGCAGGAAAACCAGCCCTTAAATGGTGCTGAAAATGGTCCAAATGGACAGCCAGATATGGCAGAAGATATCCCTATGGATATACCACAGTTAGAGGAGATACCGGGCATGCTTTTTCAGCCTTATGGCATGGAACAGGAGCCACCAATGGGTGATATGCAGGCTGGACAGCAACCTGCAAATGATGGTCATTGGGTACGGAGGTCCACTAGACCCTCCAGAGCCCCTGACAGGTTTGTTCCAGGGGTTGACTACTTGATGCTCACTGACTGTGGGGAGCCCTCATGTTATAAAGAGGCTTTACAGAGGGCAGACAAGGCTCTTTGGGAGCGTGCCATGAAGTCAGAGATGGATTCTCTGCATAAAAATGGAACATGGAAATTGGTGCATTTGCCTGCAGGCAAGAAGGTTTTGCCATGCAAGTGGGTATACAGGCTCAAAGTTGCACCAGATGCAAAGCCAAGATACAAAGCCAGGTTAGTGGCAAAGGGCTTTAAGCAGGAATATGGTGTGGACTTTGAGGAGATCTTCTCTCCAGTGGTCAAAATGACCACACTTAGAGCTGTGTTGGCTTTGGTTGCGCATGATGATCTGGACTTGATTCAGATGGATGTGAAGACTGCTTTTCTTCACGGTGATCTCCATGAGGAGATATATATGCAGCAGCCAGAGGGTTATGCAGTGAGTGGAAAGGAGAAGCTTGTATGCAAGCTGAAAAAGAGTCTTTATGGGCTCAAACAGGCACCAAGAGAATGGTATCATAAATTTGATACATTCATGAAATCTCAGAAATTCAGGAGAAGTGACATAGATCACTGCTTGTACACCAAGAAAGCTTTGGATGGCAGTCTCTTGATTCTCATTTTGTATGTTGATGATATGTTGATTGCCGGGAAATCTCGTAAAGAGATGGATGCCTTGAAGCAGAGGCTGCATCAAACCTTTGATATGAAGGATTTGGGTGATGCAAATCACATCTTGGGTATGCGGATACTTCGGGACAGAAATCAGCATGTGTTGTATTTGTCTCAGAGGGAATACATTGGCAAAGTCTTGCAGAGGTTCAATATGGACGGGGGGGAAGAAGGCTAGTACTCCTTTGCCTCCATATGTGAAACTCAGTGCTATGGACAGCCCACAGTCAGATAGAGACAGGGCTGATATGGCCAAGATTCCGTATGCTTCAGCTTGTGGCAGTCTCATGTATGCCATGGTTGCTACTAGGCCGGACATTGCATTTGCAGTGGGAGTGGTTTCTAGATACATGGCCAACCCTGGCAAGAAGCATTGGGAAGCAGTGAAAGGTGTCATGAGATACCTGAAGGGCACACAGGATTTGTGCATTTGCTTTGGCAAACAGGATGCATTAGTGCATGGTTACACGGATTCGGATTATGCCGGTCATCCAGATAACCGGAAGTCTACTACCGGTTATGTATTTACATTCACAGGAGGTGCTGTGTCATGGATATCCAGGATGCAGAAGTGCATTGCCTTATCTACTACAGAGGCCGAGTATATTGCAGCCACAGAGGCTTGCAAGGAGGCATTATGGCTATCTCGGTTAGTGGTTGATTTGGGTTATACAGGGGATATTCCATTGTTGCATTGTGACAGTCAGAGTGCCATTCAGTTGGCAAAGAACCCTGTTTTTCATGCAAAGACGAAGCATGTGGATGTGAAGTATCACTTCATCAGAGAGGTGATAGAGAACAAGCAAATTCAGCTTGTTAAGATTCATACGGATGACAACCCGGCTGATCTGCTGACGAAGAGTTTGCCTCCGGAGCGGTTTGCTCATTGCAGACACTTGATGGGCATTGGATGAGGCCAGTTTCAGCCTTGATATGGCCTTGTATATTATCATGTACATGCTGATTTTTTCTTTTCCTTTCCTTAAGGGCACTTTGCCTTTAAGTGGGAGGTTGTTGGGGTAAAGGCGTTATGCCCACCCTTATAGTGTGTACAAGCCCATAAGTTATAGTACATAGTACACTTAGTACTTTTAATGTACTAAGTGCACTATGTGTACTAGTGCAATATACATGTGTGATAGGGGAGTCACACACTCATGCTTTTCATGAGTTGACTTATCCCCACAACTCTCTCTCTCTCTCTCCCTTGCTTCTCTGTGTATGTCTCCCATGAATACTCTAAACCCTAATTCTGTTCCTTCTCCCATCAGTATGAAAGGCCTGGCGCCGTAAGATCGCCTCATCCGAGTCTCCCCGGATGCGGTCGTACTGTCCTCGCAGGGTGTGGTGCCAAATCCCCCGAACAGTCTCTGCTGGTGGCTCTAATCTCCCCTCAAAGGCCGTAAAGCACCGGGCCCTCCAGGTGAACCAGATGGTGAGGCTGCTGAGGAGCTCCCATCGTAAATCCCTCTCCTGTGTCCAGCTGGCGGACGAGAAATCCGGTGCCGGAACCAGGCGAGGCTGGCCCCTAATAAATCTGATGGCCTGACTGCCCTGCTCCATCTCATAGCCCATAGCAGGCCCTGACGAAGTCGACCAAGCAGCGGCACCCCACGTAAACATACCCTCTGGAGAGAGGGGGGCCAGAATACGCAGCATCCGCAGCCAAATCTGCTGTGCCTGAGGGCAGTCCCAAAGGCAATGTCTCTGTGTCTCCATAGGGTGGCCGCATCGGACGCAGGCCGCCGGAAGACCGCTGTAAACAAGCCAAGTGCCAACTGCTGAGCCCCTGTGGGCGACCAGCCACTGAAAAGCCGAGATCCTGCGGGCCTGTCGACTAGCCCAGAGCCGAGCCCAGAAATCCTCCAGGAACTCCTGTGATAGTCCCTGCAATCGCCAATGCCCCGCTGCCGCTGGAGAAACCGTCCTCCTCGCCGTCAAAATATGCCGTCCCAGCCGAACAGTATACTGGAAAAATGTGATCTCTGTGGCCTCAAGGGATGCATAAGGATCATGCCACTCGTACTCTCCGGGGTCCCACTGTAGCCGGGCCAAGGGGCGCGCTGCATATGCCCATATGCGCCAATCCGGGAGCACGTCAGCAGGGTCGGGGTCAATATGCCACTTCCGAGAAGCGGCAGCCACTACCCGAATCCTCTGAAAGGTGCACTCTGCAACCAAAGGCGACTCCACCTCCACTCTCTGGAGTTTGCCCTCATCCTGAATCTCATAATAGAGGCATCTGCCATCCTCAGTGCTAGCTCTGACAGCAATCAGGATCTCCAACTGTGTAAAGGCTCCCATCCACCGTGGGGCCACTGGCTCGAGAGGTGTGAACCACTCCTCTGTAAGTGCCTCCTGAATATCATCCCTCATAATCAACCCCCCTCTGAAGTGACTCAGCCTCTCCACCTGGGTCTCCTCTGGTAGACTGCAGAAAGCCTGCCAGTCTCCAAAACTACGAGCTGGGCCTGCCGCTAAAGGTCCCCAGGCTAGCCGAGGCCGAGAACCCAGCATATGACCCTGCTCTGTACGAACCGCTGGGCTCCAGATGAGCGGCTGCCTGGCCCGCTCCTCAACACAAGAAGGAGGCCGCTGAGAGAGCCCCGGTCTCAGCAGCTCCCAAGCTCTCAGGATACTCAAAGCAAATCTGTCCTCCCATCCTCTACTGAGGCCTGTCCTCCTCATCTCTATGAAGATCCAGCGAATCTCTGGTGCCCAAGTACCCCCTGCAGGAGGCGCCCGGGCCTGCAGTCGCTGCAAGAGGAGCTCTTTCCAAGGCTCAGCGCCTGGAAGCAACCCCCGAACAATAAGCTTCCCCAATAAGGCTCTACTCTGATCGACTGGATCTATAATGCCCAAACCGCCCTGAGCCAGCGGAAGTGTAATAACTGCCCATGCAACCTTTGCCCGAGCTGGTTGACCGTCCCGCCCAGACCACAGAAAGTTCCTGATCAGCCTCTGTACCTGGCTGATGCAAGAGCTCGAGAAAATCCAGCAAGACGTAATGTACCACATAGTCGCTAACAGCACCTGATTTGCCACCACCACCCTCCCAGCCAAGGATAGTCGAGCTGTACTCCAATACAATAGCTTCTTCCGAATGCTCAGAAGAAGCGGGGCAATCTGCTGCTCAGGTGACAAATCGAGGCCAATCTGGCATCCCAAATACCGCACTGCTGTGCCGGGAGGAATCCATCTAAAACCGGGGTCCGGACTCCATGCCGGAGTGGGAGCACTACTGATCCAAAAGGCCACTGTCTTGCGCCAATTGATCAATGCTCCCGAAGCTGCACTAAAAACCTGGAGCGACTGCTCTGCCCGAATAAGATTGGCCTCTTGGCCATGCAAAAATAAGCCCGTGTCGTCTGCAAACTCAGCATCAAGCAAATCCTCCCCCCGGACTGGGAGCTGAAGTCCTCTCAAACCAACCTCCTCTGCCGTCAAATACATACTCATAGCCTCCGCAAAGAAGAGAAAAAGGAAAGGGGCAAGAGGACACCCCTGACGGACTGATCTGGTCAGCTCAAAACTCGGCCCCCGACCTTCCTGCAATCAGCACCTGGCTGCGAGCTGTGGAATACAAGCCACACCCTTTTCCTTGAATGGTCGTGCCTCTTCACTGATCCGCGATTCTTCCCCAGCAGCTCCTCTCCCCCCTTGGCTGAAACGTTGCTGCCCCTTTTCCTCGCTGGTGGTTGCAACGATGGAAGACTCAAGCCTATTTAAGCCCTTTTGAAACGCCATGCTGCTTGGCTGTCCACCGATTCACACTCAGCCTACTTATAATTATTTAATTGGCCCTTATGTGATGACATGGCAGCCCACACCTAAGCTTTCTCAAAGCCAAGGTTCTAGCGTTAAAATTTTAGCGTGCAAAATTTCAGCCCCAAGTTCTTCCAGCGTTAAAAAACAATTCCAGCCCCAAGCGTTAAAAAAAAAACCAACATCAAATCGATGGATTCCAGGGTGGTGCTTGTTTTGTTCAACGCAGTCCTTCTTGCCTCTTTCTCCTGCCCGGTGGTGCTGTCTCTTGCCCATGCAACATGGACCCCGAAGTGCCTGCGCTCGACGGTGCATACATCAGTTTCATAGACGATTTACCCGACGAAGCATTTCAGTAGCACATTCTTGTTCCTGCTCCTCCGGTCTCGGCATTGTGACCCCTCCGTGCCTCTTCCGATTGGATTCCTCCCGGCGTCACCTCTCCCAATTCTTCGGTTCCAGGTACCCGTGGAATGCATGCTATGTACTAAGAGATCTAGGTTACCATGTCATGTACATACCAATATGACGGTATGTAAAGGCGACAGTCAAAGGAGATAAATGCGCTTGTCGTGCCTTCTACCATACACGAGTTGTTGACATTCCAATACCCAAGCCATACACGAGTTGTTGAGATTCCAATACCCAAGCCGTACCGGGTCAATCTCCTTCACTCCATAGAAAGGTAAGAACAAATACTTGAACTAGGGTACCTCGACCATAACAACTAGGATTTTTGTCAACTAGGATTTTTGTGTACTAAGAATTGGTAGGAATCTATGCCATGTAGCTAGAATTTTAGAGTACCCATGATTCCTTACTAATGCATGGGCATAGGTACCATTTAAGTATATAATGTCAAAAAATGACAATGGTACCCACCAATTCATTACATGGTATGCATAACCATCCATTCTTACTACAGACAAACACCAACACCCCACAATCCTTCTTTATTAAGATTCTTATCTCAATTGTCTTACATATCGGATCCGATTCCGGTATCATCAGATGCAGATAATTGCGGTTTCTTAGTTTTGTGAAGGATCCAGGATGCTGTCCACTTTTTTTTGCGTTTGTTTGGACGTGTATGTGTGTGTGTGTGTGTGTACCTGCTGAATGTGTGTGTGAGTGTATGGGCTGAATGTCAGGGCTACCCCATCAGTAGAGCTACTCTTACATTATCAGGGCTACCCTTATCAGTAGCGCTACCCTTACAATATCAAATCAATATCAATAACGCTACCCTTACAATATCAAGGCTATGCTCATCAGCACAGCCACCCTTGCATTAGTAAGGCTACCCTCATTAGTAGAGCTACCCTTATATTAGCAAGGCTACCCTCATTAGTAGAGCTACCCTTACATTAGCAGGGCTACCCTCATTAGTAGAGCTACCCTTACATTTGCTCTTTATAGCAAAGCTACTCTCACCAACCATATAAATTTAGTTCCGATGCTATGTACTAAAAATGGGAGGGTACTTATGCCATGGACTTAGGAATACTTGGAATCCATGCTGTGTACTAAGAGATCTAGGTTACTACATCATGTACATACCCATATGGCATGGCATGGACACTAAAGAATTCTTCCGACATGGATGGGTACCCTCTCATTATCAGAGCTATTCTCTCATTAGCCATGCAAAATGAAATTAGTGGGTAAAAAAAGTATTCGGTATACAATTTCTAAAATATTGTCTGATCTTATATTTTCTAAATGACCTTATATTTAGCCTTCTTGCTGGATTGTCTATGTGAAGAGCTTTCAAGATAGTTGCCCCATCATTGGTGACTGTTACACTTTGACCCCGCACTGTAGACCGCAAAATCTTGTCCATTTCTTTTGGCCCAAGTGTGGTTTTTAGCAAATTTGCAATGCGGCGCATGGCACCAAAAAAAGATGCCATCTATACATGCTCTCCTTTCTCCTTGTGGATTCATCTCATACAAGCTTTCAAAAGGGATGGTGTGTGAGAAAGCTTGTGTAAAGGTACATGCATGTAAGGGTTATTGCTTCATGGTGAATAGAATGCAAGTTTGTTTGTATTTGAGTTGTGAAACTAAGAGCTACCACACCTTACATTGCACCAAACTAGACATTTAAAGAGAATGTGAGCCTCTTTGTACTTAGGGACCAAAATGAGAGCTACATCAACCTTAACATAATCCCTAAAAACATTGTAGCCTTTACACTAGCTTCTCACTTTAACCAGGGGCAGTGTAAGTTGTAATTTTGTAAAGCTTTACCTTGTAAAGGGTGTGTATGGGTCTGAAAGTACCCTTGCATTGCTATCTATATCCTCACTCAGATTAAAACCTCACTCAGATTAAAACAAAACCTTGCATCCAAGCACTCAATTAGCTCGCACCCAAGGCATGTACTAAATAACCTTTCAATTTGTCCTACAAACCCTAAACCCTAAACCCTTACATTGCACTAAATCGTAAACCCTAAACCCTAAATCCTTACAAACCCTTACATTTCCATCTATACCCTCAAATAGATTTAAACATAACCTTGCATCCACTAAGCACTACATTAGCTCTCACCCAAGGCGTGTACTAAATAACCTTTTAAAACTAGTTTTAAAACCCCTTACATTTCCATCTATACCCCCACATAGATTAAAACATAACCTTGCATTCAAGCACTACGTTAGCTCTCACACACAAGGCATGTAATGAATAACCTTTCAATTAGTCTTAGAGACTTACACACCCTTACATGCCTGCTTATACCCCACGTTAGCTGTCACCCAAGGCATGTACTATATAACCTTGCTGCTAGATTGTTTATGTGAAGATCTTTTAAGATAGTTGCCCCATCATTGGTGACTCTTACACTCCACCCTCCTGTAGACTGCAAAATCTTGTCCATTCCTTTTTTCCAAGGGTGGTTTTCACCAAATCTGCAATGGCCGCGGCACCAAAAAAAGATGACATCCGTGCACGCTATTTTTTCTCCATTGTGGCTTTATCTTTCAAAAGCTTTAGGAAGTGATGGTGTGTGTGAAGGCTTGTGTAAAGGTGCAGGCATGTAAGGGTTGGTTCATGGAGCAAAATGCAAGTTTGTTTGTATCCAAGTGTTGCACTAGCTCTCACCCAAGGCATGTATTAAATAACCTTTTAATTAGTCTTGGAGTACCCTTACATACCTTTAGTCTATATGCCCCCCATCATTGGGACTGTTACACTTTGACCTCGCCCTATAGACTGCAAAATCTTGTCTAGCCCAAGGCTGGTTTTCACCACCAAATATACAAAGGCCATGGCACTAATAAAAGATACCATCCATGCACTCTCCTTTATTTTTTGTGTCTTTGTATTTAAGTAGTTTCTGTAAGTGATGGTGTACGTGAAAGCTTGTGTAAAGGTACATTATTGTAAGGGTTATTGCTTCATGGTGAAGAGAATGCAAGTTTGTTTGTATTGGAGTTGTGAAACTAAGAGCTACCATACCTTACAATGCACCAAACTAGACATTTAAAGAGAATGTGAGCCTCTTTATACTTGAAGGACCAAAATGAGAGTTACTTCAATCCTACATAATCCTTAACAAGATCGTAACCTTTACACTAGCTTCTTACTTCAATCCTACATAATCCTTAACAAGATCGTAACCTTTACACTAGCTTCTTAAACTAAGGGCGTCTCTACTATATGAGAGGACTATATAGACTCTAATGGAGTCATCTTCCCTCTTTCTTGTAGGAAAATTTTCCTTAGGGATACGACCCCCAATTATGCCTTGTTCGGCTCTCTGATCCAGATTAAGCTAACGCTTATTTGAATTCCCATCCGACACCTAAACTTGACATTCTGTTCAAATAATGGCCCATTAATGGAGGCCTCAGATGTAGCACCCTCCGACCCTGGACTTTAACGGAGTGTCTAACGAATGCAAAAACAAAGCTCCTCCTTGAAGCAACGAGGAAAACAGGAAAAGAGTCTTGAAAACCTCTCCACCTAAAAGTGTGTGACACATACTTAAGAATATTATATGAGAGCCATACTAAGGCTGGATTCACAACGGGCGCCCAACTTCTTTGTCCAAGAAAAAGAACCAATAAAAATTAGCCAAATAAGATTTTGGGCATTGACACACACGATGAGATGGACGGGTGCCCAAAGCTGATGTGGCAGATTCTCTCTCCTAGTCATGCCCAAGAAAAACATAAATCTTGGGCGGCCTCCCTCCTTCGCCCATGTCATGGCCAAGCATAAAAGTGGGCCAAAAGTACACCTCCACCAATCAGATTGCTCACTTTTTGGCCTAAAATTAAGGATGACCACCTTAGCATGTGAAATGCATGTGCCCAAGTTGTGCCCAAGTGGGGCGCCCAACTCTTGGGCGAGTTCACTTGTCCGGTGGACGTTTGTGAATCCACCCTAATATTCTTATACAAAGGCGGCTCTACCCGTGAACTCTTGGGCGAGTTCACTTGTCCGGTGGACATTTGTGAATCCACCCTAATATTCTTATACGAAGGGGAACTTGGCTCTTAGGCTGCCCGTGTGAATGGGTTTCTGGCCCGTGCATGTGATGGGTTTCTAGCCTGCGGCGGGTGTGATGGGTTTCTAGCCTGCCTGCGTTCTGCATTAACTCCTTACACTCATTAGCTGAAATGGCCATCGTTAGAGAAAATAACGCAATGCACTTCGAGAAAATGCCATCGTTAGAGAACGCCATTGCTGCGGGGTTTGAACTGCATACTGGAGTGGGCTTCGACCTTTAGTTTGCTCTTGTTTTATAGCTTGGAACTTTGCTCATGTTTTATCTTTTATACTGCATACTGGAGCGGGCTTTGAACTTCTTGATGTAATTTGTAAGCTCATTATATTGAGCACACTATAGTTGTCCTTTTATTTTTTCATTTTATCGACCCGAAATGGAAGTGGAATGTAATGTACTCAGCCCCAGCAAGCCTACCTCTACACCTAGTATTTTGTTGGACTTCAAATATCAAAGCCCTTACTATATCGTATTTCAATCCCTTACAAGATCTTATGATCTTAGACCTTTTTTTATAATACCTTTACACATTGAAGCTTTACAATTTTAAAAGTGACGCTGCACAATTAGATATATATATGCAAAGGTCGGTATAGACCGCCTGACCCACTGTGGTGTGGTGTTGAACACCATAACCTTGGTCTTGCCAAGGTTTACCGACAAGCCGCTATCACTAGCAAATGTGTGCAAAGCATCCAAGTGTCGCTGCATGCCCTCTGGTGAATCCGAGATCAGCACAATATCATCTGCATACATCAACAATGAAATCCATGTCCCTGCTAGCTGTGATCCTCTGTCGCCTCCCCTCTCAATATAATCTGAAATCTCATCCACATACATACCAAACAAAGTAGGGGAGAGTGGACATCCCTGTTTCACCCCAATAGTGGAGTGAATAAGCTCAGATACCCCCTCGGTAGTGCGGACCTGCCCCACAACTGTCCTGTACAGAGCCATGACCCCCCAAATCAACTCTTTGGGTACACCCATCTCCTGTAGTCTGCGCATCAATCGGGCTCTGGGGACTGTGTCAAAAGCTTTGCGGAAGTCCACAAAGGTACAATAAATCCTCCTACCATGTGATCTGCCCTCCTCGATAATAGCTCTGAGTGTCAAGATGTGATCAAGAGTAGAAAAGCCCCTCCTGAAACCTGCCTGTCCTGATGCCCATATGCCTGCTCTCTCTGCCCATCTACTCGCTTCACGCTAGCAAAATCAACACACATCTTCACCTACATGTTAGCATCAGGTTCCACATGTCTCCTTCTCTGTTAATCAAATTGCGGTTACACCTGATGAAGTCACGGTTAGGCTTAACCACATGGGCATTATGCTTTGTACCATTATCTTTAGGTTTACTCTTGAAATTTGCATCAAACTTCTCTCTCTCTCTGCATGCCTCACCTTCTTGGAGCATCCCCTTTGCAAATTCCCAATCACGTTTCTACGTTTATGTTTATCTTGGCCAAGATGTGGCTCCGGAAATAGATTTATCTTTAGATTAACATGCGGGATTGATATGAGCGAAGGATTTTGTTTGAAGAGCTAGGTCGAGGACTTCTACATTCTCGGTGTAGGCACACCATTCGTGATGGTAAGCCACCCGTGGTACGTTGTTTTTGGCGGGGCTAAGCCATCTCAAAAATGAGGTAATCGTAGATAGATAGATAGATAGATAGATAGATGTTATTGTTAGGAAATATGTAAGGCTGATGTAGAGGACTTGGTTTGCCACTCAAGTACAAACTGACTCGTCCTCTCCTAAGATGCTATCATAGTCTCCTAGTATTCTTGGATTTGTGATGTCAAGGCCTTTTGCACATGCATGATGTTCTATCGTGAAAGTGCATAAAGACTCCTTACCAAAGAAACCAAATCATCAGAAGGTTCCACACGTGATGTCTCTTTATAGCTTTGGAAAAGTTAATGTTTTGACATCATGCGCTAAGAGCATTGCATCTTCCTTGGAAGATATGATCAGCTGAAGCTTTTCATTACGTTAACATAGCAAAGAATTACTTTTACAGAAGGCGAAGGTGACAATAAAGCCGACAAGCACTGCGATAAAGGTTTATAATCTCTTATCTACAGCTTAAGCTATTAATCAAGCTCTTCATCTCCTATAATTGTTTACTAACGAAGTTGATGCAAGCCAAATTGTTTTCTTTGTTGATCAGCTGACGCTTTTTATTACATTAACATAGCAAAGAATTGCTTTTGCAGAAGCCGAAAGTGATGATAAAGCCAACAAGCACTGCGATAAAGGTTTATAATCTCTTATCTACAGCTTAAGCTATTAATCAAGCTCTTCATCAGTGGTCTATTTTTACCACAAACTCTTGCTCATACAAGAAGTGCTTCGAATGCTTTAGGGTTGTGATGGTGACAATAGAAACCACTTCTTGGTGTAGATAAAACCATTGGGGCACTATATCTTGTGCAAGATTTTCCCTTCCTCTCTCATTTACACAATTCTTCTTTGTTTGTAAAGAAAGTTGCACGAGTTTTCTTGTAATGGTAAACGTGAATGAGATTTTTTCAACCTTTACAGTATTACAACCTTACTTTACCTTTTGCACCTAAAAGCATACAACTGGAAAGAGTATGCCTTGACACAATCATTGCATCTTTATAGTTTGCACATTTTATATGCTTAAAGGGATAGAATATGTAAATTTGTAAGGGTGCAATGTTGGTGTCAAGGTGCACTCTCGCTAGTGTATGCACCCTTAAAGCTTTACATCTTCTATCCTCTAAAGTATACACCCTAACACCATCCCTTGTCCGTTATACAACCAATTCCTAAAAGCACCTATTTGTTAAAGTATGCACTTGTACACCTAGAAAGTGTACACCGTGCATTTAGGAGAAGTAAACCCTAACATCACAGAACTAAAGTAGAGAAGGAATACTAGAAGGAATACTCATGAAAGAACTTGGTGTAACTTTATCAAGGTATAAAGATAAAGGTAAAGTTGTATGAGATTTTCTAGTAAAGCTAAAGGTGTATGATCTTATATTTTCTAAATGATCTTATATTTAGTCTTAGCCTTCTTGCTGGATTGTCTATGTGAAGAGCTTTCAAGATAGTTGCCCCATCATGATTGTTACACTTTGACCCCGCACTGTGGACTGCAAAATCTTGTCCATTTCTTTTGGCCCAAGGGTGGTTGTTAGCAAATTTACAACATGGTGAAGAGAATCCAAGTTTGTTTGTATTTGATTTGTGAAACTAGGTGCCTCTTTATACTTGAAGGACCAAAACAAGAGCTACATAAACTGTACATAATCCTTAACAACATCGTGGCCTTTACTTTACACACTAGCTTCTCAACCTAATAAGACGCACTGTAAGTTGTAATTCTATAAAGCTTTAACTTGTAAAGGGTGTGTAAGGGTATCAAAGCACCTTTACATTGCCATCTATACCCTCACACATATTAAAACATAACCTTGCATCTAAGCACCGCATTAGCTGTCACCCAAGGCATGTATTGAATAACCTTTTGAGTAGTCTTACAGTATCCTTACAAACCCTTACATTTCCATCTATACCCTCACATAGATTAAAACATAACCTCGCATCAAAGCACTACGTTAGCTCTCACCCAAGGCATGTATTGAATAACTTTGAATTATTCTTAGAGTATCCTTATAAACCCTTAGAATTATTGTCCCTTCCTCTCTCCTTTACACAATTCTTCTTCTTGTTTGTAAGTTGTACTAGTTTTCTTGTAATGGTAAAGGTGAAGGAGATTTTTTCAACCTTTATAATCTTACAACGTTACTTTTCCTTTTGCACCTAAAAGCATACAACTAGAAAGAGTATGCCTTGACACAATCATTGCATCTTTATAGTTTGCACTTTTTATATGCTTTAAGAGATAGAATACGTAAATCTGTAAGAGTGTAATGTTGGTGTCAGGGTGCACTCCTGCTAGTGCATCTTTATAGTTTGCACTTTTTATATGCTTTAAGGGATAGAATATGTAAATCTGTAAGAGTGCAATGGTGGTGTCAGGGTGCACTCCTGCTAGTGTATGCACCCTTAAAGCTTTACACAAATTAAAAAATAACCTTGCATCCAAGCACTGCGTTAGCTCTCACCCAAGGCATGTATTGAATAACCATTTGGAGTCTTAGAGTATCCTAACAAACCCTTCAATTTCCATCTATACCCTCACATAGATTAAAACATAACCTCACATCCAAGCACTACATTAGCTCTCACCCAAGGCATGTACTGAATAATCTTTCAAATATTCTTAATGTGCCCTTATAAACCCTCGCATTTCCATCTATACCCTCACATAGATTAAAACATAACCTTGCATCAAAGCACTACGTTAGCTCTCACGCAAGGCATGTACTGATTGAATAACCTTTCAATTAGTCTTAGAGCCTTACAAAACCTTACATACCCTTACATTTCTATCTATATTCTCAGATAGATTAAAACATTTAACCTCGTATCCAAGCACTACACTATCTCTAACTCAAGGCGTGTACTAAATAACCTTTTAATTAGTCTTACCCTTGCTGCTAGATTTTCTATCTCTTTCAACAGCTTTTGGAAGTGATGGTGTGTGTGAAAGCTTGTGTAAAGGTATATATATGTAAGGGTTGGTGCTTCATGGTGATGAAGAGAATGCAAGTTTGTTTGTATTTGAGTTGTGAAACTAGAAACTACCAAACCTTACATCGCACCAAACTAGACATTTAAAGAGAATGTGAGCCTTTATAATGAAGACCATGTGGTGATGTTTACAGATGTAAAATTCAACTTTTCACACAAGGCCCTAGATGTTTATTTACTAGAACCACCACCTCATCATCATCTAACATTCTACAAACTGACTCGTATTCTCCTAAGAGCCCCAACAAGGCGGTTGTAATATTGTGAAGCTTCACTGTGTAAAGGTTTACGATCGTAAGTTTTGTAAGGGATTGCAATTTGACACGTTGATGGCTTTGACATCTCAAGAAGTCTAGCACCATGGTAGGTGTAAAGGTGGCTTGCTAGGATTGAATATGACAAACAGTTGAGAAGTGTAAGGGCCTGATGTAGAACCAAGATTTCCTATTAAATGCCTAGTCCAATAAAAAGTTAGATGTAACGCTGTAAAGCTTAAAGGTTATGGTCCTGGAGATTATGTTTGTGTAAAGGCTGCTTGCTAGGGCTACAAGTCTAATGTAAGCTTGCACTCTCCATACCATGAAGTAATAACCCATATATATATATATATATATCATTGTGCAGCCTCACTTTTAAAATTGTAAAGCTTCAATGTGTAAAGGTATTATAAAGGTAAGATCTTGTAAGGGATTGAAATACGATATAGTAAGGGCCTTGATATTTGAAGTCCAACTAAATGCTAGGTGTAGAGGTAGGCTTGCTGGGACTAAGTATGATGTATGGCTGAGAGCTGGAAGGTATCTATGACCCGATACAGAACTTGGATCTCTTTTTAGATGCCTACTAGTGTAATAGAATGCTGGGTGTAGATTTATAATGCTAATGTAAAGGTTATGTTATTGTTAGGAAATATGTAAGGCTGATGTAGAGAAGGACTTGGTTTGCCACTCAAGTACAAACTGACTCGTCTTCTCCTAAGATGCTATCATAGTCTCCCAGTATTCTTGGATTTGTGATGTCAAGGCCTTTTGCACATGCACGATGTTCTATCGTGAAAGTGCATAAAGACTCCTTACCAAAGAAACCAAATCATTAGAAGGTTCCACACGTGATGTCTCTTTATAGCTTTGGAAAAGTTAATGTTTTGACTTCATGCGCTAAGAGCACTGTATCTTCCTTGGAAGATATGATCAGCTGAAGCTTTTCATTACGTTAACATAGCAAAGAATTACTTTTACAGAAGGCGAAGGTGACGATAAAGCCGACAAGCACTGCGATAAAGGTTTATAATCTCTTATCTACAGTTTAAGCTATAATCAAGCTCTTCATCTCCTATAAGTGTTTACTAACGAAGCTGATGCAAGCCAAATTGTTTTCTTTGCTGATCAGTTGACGCTTTTTATTACATTAACATAGCAAAGAATTGCTTTTGCAGAAGCCGAAGGTGACGATAAAGCCAACAAGCACTGCGATAAAGGTTTATAATCTCTTATTTACAGCTTAAGCTATTAATCAAGCTCTTCATCAGTGGTCTATTTTTACCACAAACTCCTGCTCATACAAGAAGTGCTTCAAATGCTTTAGGGTTCTGATGGTGACAAGCAAATAACTAGCATATTCATGAAGACACACGTTGCGTATTGAAACATACAGATAGTACATGGCCCTGTAGCAGACAATGGACATGCTAAATGAAGATAAAACCGCCACTGTTAACGGATATGCCACACAGAGATCAAGTGGCCACCATTGACATTTTAGGGTATACAAGAAACCTCATACACCTTTACCTTTACAAGGAATCTCGTACAACTTTAGCAATGATGATTTTTCACAAATCCAAGAATATTGGGAGACTATGATAGCATCTTAGGAGAATACGAGTCAGTTTGTACTTGAGTGGCAAACCAAGTCCTTCTCTACATCAGTCTTACATATTCCCTAACAATAACATAACCTCCCCCACAGTATACCCTAAAATGTCTATGTCTCAAAGCATACAATTAAACACCTAGCAAGAGTACACCCCAAGACAATCCTTGCCCCTCTCTAACACTAAGAGTGAAGGTGTATAGCTATGAGAATCCCTTACGATTCTTGGATGGTATCTTTTATTAGTGCCATGGCCTTTGTAGATTTGGTGAAAACCAGCCTTGGGTTGAAAGGACTGGACAAGATTTTGCAGTCTATAGGGCGAGGTCAAAGTGTAACAGTCCCAATGATGGGGCAACTATCCAGTGAGCTCTTCACATAAACTAAAGGTATGTAAGGGTACTCCAAGACTAATTAAAAGGTTATTTAATACATGCCGTGGGTGAGAGCTAGTGCAACACTTGGATACAAACAAACTTGCATTTTGCTCCATGAACGAACCCTTACATGCCTGCACCTTTACACAAGCCTTCACACACACCATCACTTTCTGAAGCTTTTGAAAGATGAAGCCACAATGGAGAAAAAACAGCGTGCACGGATGTCATCTTTTTTTGGTGCCATGGCCATTGCAGATTTGGTGAAAACCACCCTTGAAAGGAATGGACAAGATTTTGCAGTCTACAGGAGGGTGGAGTGTAAGAGTCACCAATGATGGGTAAACTATCTTAAAAGATCTTCACATAAACAATCTAGCAGTAGCAAGGTTATATAGTACATGCCTTGGGTGACAGCTAACATGGGGTATAAGTGGGCATGTAAGGGTGTGTAAGTCTCTAAGACTAATTGAAAGGTTATTCTCATTACATGCCTTGTGTGAGAGCTAACGTAGTGCTTGAATGCAAGGTTATGTTTTAATCTATGTGGGGGTATAGACTGAAATATAAGGGGTTTTAAGGGTTCTCTAAAACTAGTTATAAGGTTATGTTTAAATAATGTAGTGCTTGGTGGATGCAAGGTTATGTTTAAATCTATTTGAGGGTATAGATGGAAATGTAAGGGTTTTTAAGGATTTAGGGTTTAGAGTTTACGATTTAGTGCAATGTAAGGGTTTAGGGTTTAGGGTTTGTAGGACAAATTGAAAGGTTATTCAATACATGCCTTGGGTGGAGAGCTAACTAAGTGCTTGGATGCAAGGTTTTGTTTTAATCTGAGTGAGGATATAGATAGCAATGCAAGGGTACTTTCAGACCCGTACACACCCTTTACAAGGTAAAGCTTTACAAAATTACAACTTACACTGTCCCTTGTTAAAGTGAGAAGCTAGTGTAAAGGCTACAATGTTTTTAGGGATTATGTTAAGGTTGATGTAGCTCTCATTTTGGTCCTTAAGTACAAAGAGGCTCACATTCTCTTTAAATATCTAGTTTGGTGCAATGTAAGGTGTAGTAGCTCTTAGTTTCACAACTCAAATACAAACAAACTTGCATTCTATTCACCATGAAGCAATAACCCTTACATGCATGTACCTTTACACAAGCTTTCTCACACACCATCCCTTTTGAAAGCTTGTATGAGATGAATCCACAAGGAGAAAGGAGAGCATGTATAGATGGCATCTTGTTTTGGTGCCATGCGCATTGCAAATTTGCTAAAAACCACCCTTGGGCCAAAAGAAATGGACAAGATTTTGCGGTCTACAGTGCGGGGTCAAAGTGTAACAGTCACCAATGATGGGGCAACTATCTTGAAAGCTCTTCACATAGACAATCGAGCAAGAAGAATAAGACTAAATATAAGGTCATTTAGAAAATATAAGATCATACACCTCTAGCTTTACTAGAAAATTTCATACAACTTTACCTTTATCTTTACACCTTGATTAAGCTACACCAAGTTTAAGCTACACCAAGTTCTTTCATGAGTATTCCTTCTCTACTTTAGTTTTGTGATGTTAGGGTTCTTACTTCTCCTAAATGCACGGTGTACGCTTGCTAGGTGTGCAAGTGCATACTTTAACAAATAGGTGGCTTAGAGGAGAA
The DNA here is from genome assembly GCF_041138505.1 of Cibotium barometz. Taxonomy (NCBI): domain Eukaryota; kingdom Viridiplantae; phylum Streptophyta; class Polypodiopsida; order Cyatheales; family Cibotiaceae; genus Cibotium; species Cibotium barometz. Next base: position 58,673,969 of record NC_141047.1, on the reverse strand, counting down.
AGGCTGGTGTCAAGGTGTATTCTTGCTGGGTGTGTATGGGTATGCTTTAAGGCATAGAAGATGTAATGTTGTAAGGGTGTGCTATGTTGTGCTAGGTATCTTGTGGTGTGTAGAATTTACACTCGGTTTGAGAAAGAGGTGTCCAAAAGCTATGAGGATGGGGCATGTGCATACTTTGAAAATAGATGTAAAGCTATAAAGTTAAAGGATAATGTCAAGGTATACTCTTTTTCTACTTTCCTTCTCTCTCCTTTGCTTCTAAGGTGTTAGGCTATACTCTTCCTCAATGCACAGTGTACTCTTGCTAGGTGTGCAAGTGCATGCTTTTAGGAGTTGGTTGTGTAACGCATGAGGGATGGTGTCAGGGTTAAGAAGAAGCAGAGATCAACACGGAAAGCTCAAGAAGCTCAACAATCCATTATAAGTAGGTTGATCAACTTTGTAAGGATCTTTGGTATGGTGCTCTCTCTCTCTCTTTCTCTCTCTCCCAATCTGTACGATGTAGGCTTATCCAGTTATGCATTCACTTGGTTACACCTTTTATAATTGTGGCTGCAACATCTGTTCCACGTTTGACTAATGCACCTTGCACTCTTACTGCCTTGCAACGCAATCATATTGAAAAATACCTGAGCCGCCCTATTTGTTGGTTCAGCCTCAGTTTTGACTTGAGTAGAGATAGACTAGGGGTTGCTTTGCCATATACCTTCCACGAAACATTTGTAGCGGTAGAGCATGAGCTAAGTCTGTGCTTGCCGCCCTGAATTCATGGACCCAATTCTTCGTCCGTATCCCCTGACCTACCTGCTGGTGGATACAGAGACTCCGTCCATGGGGAGATTGAGCTTATGGTGCACAAGCTCCGAGCTCTCATGAGTGAGCGTTCAAGCTAGCCATACTTTGTCCACAGATGCTCGGATGCACCTAGCTGCCACACGCTAGCCCACATACACCCAAGCGAGCTCCTTCTTTGACCTACACTACCCCTCTCTTTCTCTGCCTGCTGCAATCAGCTCTGCTTTGTATTTGTGTTATCTGTACGCTGCTCTTTTCACACATTGTCAAATGTACGGCCTCTTTGTATAATAAATGGGTAGAGTTGGAAAGGGATTTTGCTTCTTTTATTTTGCCGGCTTGCAACCATAACTAGAGATGAGGGAATTAAAGGAATTGGCTTCACCGTTATATCTCCCACACACGTCAATTGAGTTATCATAATGATAATAGTGCAAGGTGACCGATGTAGGACTTCAATGCCCAAACGAACAACCATCAAATAGTTTCTTGTGATACTTCCGAGGAAATCTCAAGAGTGTTAAGGATATGGAAATGGATAGATGCTCACAAGATATGGAGTGTACAGAGTATGGATAGAATGCAATGTGAAGTGTTGAAAGATATGTGTTTTTCTTACCACATAGTGTCCACTAGTCATAGAATGGTATCCACTACCCACACATGGATCTTGACTAGTTATAAACCAGTATAGGAGGCTGCTGCTGCTGCTGTCGTCGACGCCTACTGCCCTCGCTAGCACTGCCTCTATCCTGGGCAGAGTGCTCTATGAAGGCTAGACACATAGCTGAGCCTGCTTCTTCCTCAAGCTTCTGCACAAACCCAGGTTCTATTTCTCAACGCCTTTATTTTTAAGGGCTGGGAAAGAAATTTTTGTAATTTTTGTCGGGTCTGTATCATAGTTGCGCTTCCGATTGATTAGAAGGTAAACTCTCTCTCTCTCTCTCTCTCTCTCTCTCTCTCTCTCTCTCTCTGTGCTGCGAACGAGCTGCATCGGTGCTGCGCTTTCTTCGTTTGCTGCAGGTATGACTTTCATTGTGTGTGTGGATCTTTACTACGTCCATGGAGCTTCACTACATCCATTGTTGTATAGACATGGGTCTCCAAAATATATATATATGGCTCTGTACTACCTACACGATGTGATGCTTAATTTTCAGTAATTTAGGCATAGGGCTTAACACCCATATTGGTCAAAGCACCGCTTTTACAGGGTAAAGATAGTGGAAATCCAATGAAAGTAGTGGAGTCCCATGGGTGTGGAGTGGCATTCACGTGTTTCTAGTAGAGTAAGCACTTCAACGCAAATTGGGAAAAAACCCATTATTAGCAGAGAAGATTATAGTTTATAGATACATATATGGCTAGTGGAGACCCATTAATTAGTAGTGGAAATCGAATTGTTGATAGTGAAGATATATAGATATGGGTAGTTAGTACAACTACTATAGTAGAGACACAATGTAGAGACACAAATGTAAGTATAGTAGAGACCCAATTGTAAGTATAGTTAGTACGACTACTATAGTAGAGACACAATTGTACATATAATGGTAATAAGGCCAAATTGAAGTAGTAAAGAGCCGTATATGGTTTAATTTCCCAACACACACATGGATCTCCAACCTATGTACAAGTAGTTGTTCCCACGTACCATTTGTGAATACTCATGCGTAGATAGCAAAGACCAATGTAGGTGAGGATCCACCAAGCGTAGCAGACTCATGTGTAAGTACTAGACTCATGTGTAGGTATTCGAGATTCATGTGTAGGTATTGGAGATTCATGTGTTAAACACTTATGTGCAATTAGTGTAGATCCATGCGTACATAGTGCAATCATAGTGTGATGCAAAGATCCACAGACTCATGTGTAAGTACTAGACTCATGTGTAAGTTTGGAGATTCATGTGTTAAACACTTATGTGCAGTTAGTGTAGATCCATGCGTACATAGTGTAGACCCATGCATGTGATGATGCGAAGGCCCAAGTGTAAGTAAGTGAGACTTATGTGCAGTTAGTGTAGATCCATGCGTACATAGTGTAGACCCATGCATGTGATGCGAAGGCCCAAGTGTAAGTAAGTGAGACTTATGTGCACTATCTATAGGTAGGCATACACTATAAACACTTGAGTTTTTAAACTTATCACTCCATTATAGACACATGGGGGGTTTCCCATGCGTATGTAGTGGAGACCCAAGTGTAAGTATCTACAAGAGACTTATGTGCACTATCTACAAATAAGCAATCACTACAAACACTTGGGTCTCCATCAACATATGTATATGATGTCTCATAGGTCGAGTTCAGCCTTTCGAAGATGTTAATATAGCATTTCATTTCATTTCATTTCTCTCTCTCTCTCTCTCTCTCTCTCTCTCTCTCTCCATCATCAACATGACCCTTGAAGAGGAGCAAAGGAGGAAGACCCGGGCCTTACATGTACGAGTGTCCGGTCTAAAAGACCGTGATGATGCGGAAGGGGAAACCAAGGAGCTCTTCTCTATGATGGGCATTGAAGCCACGCACACAAAGGCATGGAGAGTGGGAAAGAAGAGAGAGGGTAGTGGCGAATCTTCTAAGGAGAGAGCACTTATCATTCGTTTCCCCTCCATGGAAGCGAAGAAGGACTTCTTGAAGAGACGTCCTACACTCAAGAAGACGAGAATATTTCTTGGAGATGACCTCACACTCTTGCAACTTGCCCACATGAAAGAAGTTATGCCCGAGAGAAAGGGAAAGTGGCCTTCTATAGAGATGGTAGAGTGGTGATTATGGAGAGGCGCTCTTCATGACGGCGCGAGACCTATGGGACTACACTCAAAGTTGCTACTTGGAATTGTAATGAATCTCTACGCCTTGATGTAGGGGCTTTTGAGGATAGTTTCACTGGGAGGGACATCATCTTCTACTGTGAGACGCATCAGGCTCCTGGACAGTCCATGCCACATGTTAGTGGATACCGATGGGAGACAGCTTGTAGACAGGAGACTCGTTCAGAGCATAGAGGACGGGGCTCAGGAGGAGTGGCAGTATTGTTTAGAGAGGAGCTACAGCCATTGATACATATAGTCCGTAGAGATGAGCAGGCTAGGTACATGTGGGTTAGACTGACGGCAGAGACGGGCATATATCTCTACATTGCTAAATGCTATTTTGCTCCTAGTACATTAGTGTATGCATCACCTAGCGGGCAGTCTCCCTTTTCTATTTTGGATGATGACATTTGGGAGTTCTCCAGGGATGGTGATGTCATTCTCCTGGGGGACTTCAATGCCAGGACCGCCCATAACCAGACAGTATTTTATGATACCTCAGAGGAGATGTTGAGGGAGCTTGATGTCAGGGATATGGGCCTATCTAGACTCTCACAGGATGAGGAACATACAGTGTGTGGGCGGTATTTGATAGACATGGGGACTGCACATGGATTGGCCATCCTGAATGGCCTACAGAGATTCCCGACATCGGGCAGTTTCACTAGCTTTCCACATCGGCATGGTGTCTAGTACAGTGGACTATGTTATGGCTCAGCCCAATCTCATTCCCTCTTTTCAGGATTTTATGGTAGGCACTAGGCCGGTTGGAATAGTAGTGGATCATGCTATCTTGTCCTTCACTCATGGAGAGTGGGAAAGAAGAGAGAAGGTAGTGGCGAATCTTCTAAGGAGAGAGCACTTATCATTCGTTTCTCGTCCATGGAAGCGAAGATGGACTTCTTGAAGAGACGTCCTACACTCAAGAAGACGGGAATATTTCTTGGAGATGACCTCACACTCTCGCAACTTGCCCACATGAAAGAAGTTATGCCCGAGATAAGGGCAGCCCGAGAGAAAGGGAAGGTGGCCTTCTATAGAGATGGTAGAGTGGTGATTATGGAGAGGCGCTCTTCATGACGGCGCGAGACCTATGGGACTACACTCAAAGTTGCTACTTGGAATGGTAATGGATCTCTACGCCTTGATGTAGGGGCTTTTGAGGATAGTTTCACTGGGAGGGGCATCATCTTCTACTGTGAGACGCATCAGGCTCCTGGACAGTCCACGCCACATGTTAGTGGATACCGATGGCAGACAGCTTGTAGACAGGAGACTCGTTCAGAGCATAGAGGACGGGGCTCAGGAGGAGTGACAGTATTGTTTAGAGAGGAGCTACAGCCATTGATACATATAGTCCGCAGAGATGAGCAGGCTAGGTACATGTGGGTTAGACTGAGGGCAGAGACGGGCAGATATCTCTACATTGCTATATGCTATTTTGCTCCTAGTACATCAGTGTATGCATCACCTAGCGGGTAGTCTCCCTTTTCTATTTTGGATGATGACATTTGGGAGTTCTCCAGGGATGGTGATATCATTCTCTTGGGGAACTTCAATGCCGAGACCGCCCATAACTAGACAGTATTTTATGATACCTCAGAGGAGATGTTGAGGGAGCTTGATGTCAAGGATATGGGCCTATCTAGACTCTCACAGGATGAGGAACATACAGTGTATGGGCGGTATTTGATAGACATGGGGACTGCACATGGATTGGCCATCCTGAATGGCCTACAGAGATTCCCGACATCGGGCGGTTTCACTAGCTTTCCAAATCGGCATGGTGCTAGTACAGTGGACTATGCTATGGCTCAGCCCAATCTCATTCCCTCTTTTCAGGATTTTATGGTAGGCACTAGGCCGGTTGGAATAGCAGTGGATCATGGTATCTTGTCCTTCACTTTCACATTTCAATTCAGCACCGCTCCATTGGGACAGGTCTCCACACACACTCATTATGCCTTTACGAGGGAGACTGACACCGTGTACACGGATGGGATATACAGACGCTTATGTGCCGAGGAGCCGGGACGGCCATTAGATGAGCTCACTCAGATATTGATAGATACGCTTCATGCTGCAGCATCAGAGGCATATCCCCATAGTCAGCCTACACGGAGACGATCTGGGAACATGCCCCAGAACAGTTGGTATGATGAGGAGTGCAGAGAGATGAGGATCAGATTACAGAGAGAGGTGCTCATGGGTGTTACCACTCACAGACAGTCACGGATTACCTTCCGGCACCTAGTGCGATGGAAGAAGAGGGCTTATCTTGCTCAGTTAGAGAGGGATTTGTATCAGTTATTTATGAGTCAGGACTCAGGCGAGGCATGGAGACTATTCCATGAGCATCCACCATCACCAGCCATTACCTGCACAGAGATTTGGGGTGAGTATGCAGCATCCCTGTACACAGCACCAGGACAGCTGCCCCTGCCAGACCCGTCGGAGCCATGCCCAGAGACATGTGCTTTCTTTATTGCTGAGATGATAAGGAAAGCTATTGACAGGATGAGGACTAGGACAGCATATGATCATGATGGTTTGGTAGTAGAGCACTTTATTCATGCCAGAGATATGCTTGCAGAGCTTATTGCTATGATGTTTAACCGAGCCATGTGTGAGGGTTTTCCTGAGACTTGGAATATGTCCACGATTGTGCCTATCTTCAAGTCAGGGGATCCCATGCTTCCTGGGAATTATCGTACCATCATTATTGGTCACACATTGGCTAGATTATATGCATCTATTCTTGAGGAGGAGTTGAGTAGATGGGCAGAGAGAGAGGGCATACATGGATCAGGGCAGGCAGGGTTCAAGAGAGGTTTCTCCACTCTTGATCATATCTTGACACTCAGAGCTATTATTGAGGAGGGCAGATTATATGGCAGGAGGATTTATTGTTGCTTTGTGGATTTTCGCAAAGCTTTTGACACAGTATCGAGAGCCAGACTGATGCGCAGACTACAGGAGATGGGAGAGCCACAGAGCTGATTTGGGGAATCATGGCTTTATACAGGACAGTTGTGGGGCAGGTACGTACTACTTAAGGTATATCTGAGATGGTTCACTCCACTATTGGGGTGAAACAGGGCTGCCCCCTTTCTCCCACCTTATTTGGGATGTATGTGGATGAGGTTTCGGACTATGTAGAGCAGGAGGGTGACAGAGGAGCACAGCTAGCAGGGACATGGATTCCGCTGTTATTGTATGCTGATGATATTGTGCTGATCTCAGATTCTCCAGAGAGGATGCACCGTCATTTGGATGCATTGCACACGTTTGCACAGGACAGTGGATTGTCTGTTAACCTTGGTAAAACCAAGGTGATGGTGTTTAACACCACAGCACAGTGGGTTAGGAGGTCAGTACCCACCTTTACATATGGTCAGGAGACAGTGGAGTATACAGATGCATATACTTACCTTGGTGTGGTTTTTAGTGGCCCTCTATTTTCCTTGAGGAGAGCAACGGAGACCAGATTGACCAGAGCTTATGCAGCATTGGGGAGGCTAGAGAGGATGTGTTCGCAGGTTCAGTTTCAGGAACCTCGAACAAAGCTCTGGCTCTTTGACACTTTGGTCACTTCAGCCATGTTGTATGGAGTGGAGATATGGGGACCCTCAGTGGATCACCACAGCCGAGCTGGTAGCACTGATGGATGGAGACGTATGGAGAGGTCCTTGGTTTCTATGATTTCCTGGATGATTAGGGCTAAGGCCTCCGTACCACATGATATTATCCGTGCAGAGATGGCTGCCCCCCCATTGGTAGTAGAGGCACTCACTCGATCAGTCTCCTCTATACATAGCACTTGGGCTCTCCCTAGAGACAGATATGCTCGCTTAGCCCTGAAGTCTTCACGACAGTTGGCATCACAGGGAGACGAATCATGTTGGTATGCACAGATGACAGCTTGGTTCCAGTTGCATGGCTTTAGTATGGACAGGCTACCTCCATTTCAGTACTCCCTGGATGCACCCTCCCTCCCTCTCACACGGGCAGAGATTACCAAACTTATCAGGCAGGACTTGATTCAGCTGGACACTAGGAGGACATGGATACAGCCGACACACATTGGTACGAAGATGGCTTTCTATAGAGATCATCTTCTCTAGCTCACGGAGGATGGGTTTGTGATTAGACCGAGCTACATGGATACTCATCTTTGTCATGGGGTATGGTCTGCTATTGGTCAGATGTACACATCCTCACACCAGCTAGAGATTGAGACTGGCAGATTCAGAGGAGTACCAGCTGAGGGCAGGATTTGTCAGCTATGCCAGATGGAGCCAGAGACAGAGTTACATTACATATGTCACTGTCCAGTATATTATGAGATACGAGGCCGTTTTCATTGCCTTTTTAGAGAGGGTTTCGGACCACTTTCTAGAGTCATGAGATACCAGGATCAGAGATGCCTCGGATTATACTTGCTGGAGCTTCGTAGACATAGAGAGGGACTCTTGAGAGGGAGGGGATTAGAGAGGGAGAGACACGTACAGAAGCAGATTACAGACTTCTTTCGACCAGAGATTGAGCAGTCAGGCCAGCAGGCATTGCAGATAGCCCCAGAGTATAGCCGCACCAGAGGTACACTGATTGATCGGGCTATAGAGCTGGGGCGGTCCAGGCGCCCCAAGATGAGAGGTCCATCTTGACATCGGCGGAGACTACAACAGAGGATCAGGACCATACTAGCACGGCATGGGAGACGTCCAGTCAGAGTACTCACCATGGAGGACATTGAGGATATCCGCCATCGACCGATGAGAGACATCTTTGGATAGTGATGTGTATGATGCTTACCTTTGTTGCTGGAGTTTTCCTCCCAGATGTTATCCATTAGGAGCTCCTAGTACCGTACTTTTCCTCATAGTTGTTTCAGTTTCAGTTAGTTGTTTAGTTGTTTTTAGCTTTTCTTACACAGACATTGTATCAGATCCACCAATTGTTGTAACCTTTTTGGTCTCATAGGTCATTTCAGCCTTCTGAAGACGTTAATATATCATTTCATTTCATTTCATTTCTCTCTCTCTAACATGAGAAGCAAGCACATATCATCCAAGCCAATAGCACGGGGGCATCAATCACAAAACGGTCAACAGCATGGGGGTCGCCATGGGCTACATGGGCATCCTCATCAGAAGCGTAAGCTTGAACTACATCAAACCACCATAACTAGAATCATAAGCATCTTTTTAATTTTACATTCAAATTAGCATCTTTATGATTTTACATTGAAATTAGACATTTTTACATTTGTGTGTGACAATATATGGCACGAGGTGGAAGTGTAGCAAAACCGGCATTTACATGTGATTTTACCGGTTGGATTTTAGAAAAACCGGCTGAATATTGTGTGTGACAATATATGGCAAGAGGTGGAAGTGTAGCAAAACCGGCATTTACATGTGATTTTACCGGCTGGATTTTAGAAAAACCGGCTGAATATTGACCATGCAACTACATTTAAGGGCTGAAATTCATTAGTTTTATTGTAAATTACCGGTAAAATCACTAAATCTAACCCAAAATACCGGTTCTATTTCTCAACGCCTTTATTTTTTAGGGCTGGGAAAGAAATTTTTGTAATTTTTGTCGAGCAGTGGTCTGTATCATAGTTGCGCTTCCGATTGATTATAAGGTAAACTCTCTCTCTCTCTCTCTCTCTCTCTCTCTCTCTCTCTCTCTCTGCTGCGAGCGAGGCGCTGCATCAATGCTACGCTTTCTTTGTTTGCTGCAGGTATGACTTTCATTGTGTGTGTGTGACTAGAGATGAGTTTCTTGAGTGACTAGAGATGTTATTGAGGCTATCTTTGCAGTGTCATGGTGTGGCCATCCATGTCACTTCGTTGATAGCTTCAACAACACCTCTTGTCAGTGTTGCAGGAAACGACGCCTGTTGCGGTGCTGGAAACGCCGTTTCCTGCATTCTTGGTTTCATTCGCGTTTCACCCTTGAGAGAGAGATTTTTTACGTCCATAGGAGGCCAAATATGAGACAAAACAAAACCACTGGTAGTGTGGCGGTGGTATGGTAGTGTGTAGGGAGGAAGAGAGGGTGGGAGGATGGTGCCCTATCACTAGAGAGAGAGATGTGCTTGAATATCTAACTCTTGGAAATGTTTTAAAGTTATGACGAAGAAGAAGTACAATGGTGATTTAACAGAACGAAAAATTGAAGCGTCAAGAAATTGGCGCCAAAAACACACTGAAGGTATGTATCTAAGTAAAAAGTTTTCTTATGTTTATTAATATGTATATTAAATAATAATGATAAGTTTTTTTAATGTTGCTTTGTCCAACAGCTTATCGTAACAAAGAGGCTGAAAGAAAGCGTCGAAAGCGTATGGAGGCTCGGGGGGCTGCACCGCCTGCTCCCGCTCCTGTTGCTCCTATCATGGTTCTTGCTTCTCCTCCGCCTCCTCCTATTGTGCCTCCTGTCATCATTATTGATGATTCACCCGTGCTTCCATCACCACATGGTAAGGAGATAGATTTTTTCTTTGAGATTAAGTTTAGGTAAAAGCAATGCTTACAATCCTTTTTCTTTGAAGGTGGTCGGAGAGGTGTTGCTGAAGTTGACGGACATGGTATGTTTTTGTGTGTGTGTGTACAATCAATGTACATGGCTCATAATGGTGTGCATGAGAGAGAGAGAGAGAGAGAGAGAGAGAGAGAGATAGACAGATAGATTCAATTACCGTCCACGGATGTCATATATGACCTATGGGACTATATGACCTATATGACCTATGGGACTATATGACCTATGGGACTATATGACGAGAGAGAGAGAGAGAGAGAGAGATGTTTTAATGCAGATGCAATCATTGCAGACTTCGTTCGTGATCTATTGCTGGTGTCTGGTATTACTTTCAAGTTTTGTGATATCATTTTTAGTTATTTATATTCTTGCCTTTATTCTAGCTCCTTTGTTGTCTAGTCTTGCAATCTTATTATGTGTTTATGAACAGTGTGCCACTGGCTGCCATCAAGGCTCTAGGATCAGCCGATAACAAGCCGAGGGTTCTCCTTCACCAAGGCTCTGATACCATGTTAGAAGTGGTTGCGGAATGTGTGGTCAAAACACAAGCTGAACATAGCACACAAGAGGAAACCCTAGATCTAGCATACACAGAGAAAATGCTAGATGTAGGGGGATATGGCGATAAGATGGATAGGAGAGAGATTGTCGGGAGTAAGCGTGTGCGGAAGCATGAGAGAGGAGAGAGAGAGACAGAGAGAAACACAAAACGTTGGGAGTGTGGAAAAGGGAGCGATCAGCCCCCCGTTGGCTCCAACAGTCATAACCAGCACAATGTATGTGTATCGTATACAAACTCTGGCCCCTGGCAGTCTATATATATGACTCCAGGGCAGAGGTCGGCGGGCAAAAACCCACGACCACCTACAGATGGACCCTGGGTGTGTACTTGTAATGGGCGCGTGGACCAAATATGAGGCGGACCGCCGGCCGGACAAATATGCAACCTATATGCCAATGCAATGGGTGGCCAGCCCCGAGACATAGTAGCCGTACATGTATGCCCTAGACCTGTGTGAAGCAGTAGAGTGGTGTATGAAATCTAACACCCCCTATCAGCACCTGATGTTGAACAAACCGCGTGAGGCCGAAGATGTGAGGCAAATGATGGAGATGTCTACTGTGATGTCCACTTAAGGACAATACTCCACGAGTGTAGTAGCAGTCTAGAGTGTTCCAACCGTTGAGATCTCTCCATGGTAAGATGCCGTCACAAGCAGTGTAGCAAACTATTGTACTCCGCCGATGCAGTGCGAAGATACTGCGTGAAGGTCCCGAAACTGAGTGGAAAAACAACTCCTTGTCCCGAAAGAAGTGCCAACAGGCGTGCTGCTGTCCTGCCCAGTAGGATCTGTGGTGTCTGTAGTCAAAAACAGTCTGGAGAAAACGGGAAAGCCCAGGAAGAACCGTCGTAAGCATGCACGGAAGCTGAACCTGCAACCGAGTGTGGCCAGGTAGCTAAGCTGCTGCGAAAAACTCCAGGAAAAAACCAGATGTAGCAATCTGTGCCGTAGATGTCCTCCAAAACAAGGGAAGCCAGACTAAGTTGTCTCCACTGTAGAAGCTACCGTAAGCTGCAAAACAGTCACGGAGAGACTGCATGGACCACCACCGGATGGTGTCGTGTGAGTAGGTAAGAATTCCTCTGATGAGTGCATAGGTCTGTCCAAAGCAATCCACAAGTCACCACCCCCTCTGGAGTAGTGCGCAACCGCGGAAGAATGGCTGGAATGAATGGATCTCCCAAGGATCGTACGCCCGTAGATGATCAAGCCGATGTCGAAGCTACCGTGTGCAGCAGCAGTCACCAAGAGACCGCACGGACCACCACCAGAGAGAAGGAGGTGTTTCAGACTTCTCTTCTATTATTCCACGGATGACAATATTCTTTGAACGTTTTTCCTACATGTGGCTGATATGCGCTATGAATTATGTACCTTGGGAGAGAGAGAGAGAGAGAGAGAGTGATTAATTGTAATCATTGCTAATTAATTGCAGAAACCCCCCCCCCCCCCCTTGCCCTCTCCCACTTCCTCCTCTTTCCCCTTCTCCTCCCCTTTTTGTTTCCCTCTTTGTCCCCCCTTTTTGCCTGCCGGTCTCTAGCTGTCTCTTATCTGGCTTCATTTGGCACAACATCCTGGTCTTAGGTGTGATACTTCTGTAAATCTATCTATCTCAATCTCTAGCTGATTCTCCCGCCCCACCTCAGAGGGAATCATTTATAGCTCCCTCGCCCGCCTTCTTCGAGGACCCCCTCATTAGGCAGCTTCCCAATGATAGGAGTAACGGGTTCTGCATACCCTGGACAAGCCATATTAGCCTCATGTAACGGCCCCATCTCCTCTGCGCGAATCCCCAATCGGCCAGCCAAATCTGGTGAAATGAAGTTGGCTCTAGCACCTGTGTCAAAAGAAGATCAAAGCATTCTGATCTCTCACTTTGCCCCATGCCCTGCACAACTCTGTAGCTTCACCACTTAGCTGCTCCCCCACAAGATCAGGAACTAAGCTTGCAGAAGGCTTTGGTTTCTTTGGCTTGGGCTCTCCTTTATGGTCAGGATCCTTTTTGGACGTTCTTTTGGGACAATTGAATGACATATGCCCCTCTTCAGTACAGTAAAAACACTTTTGAGCATCTCTCAAAGCCTGTCTTTCCTCAGAAGTCCTTTTGGGCATTGGCAACTTCTTATACTTTGTCTCTGAAGACCCTTTAGCATCACGAGAAGCATGCCCAAATTTTTCAGCTTTCTTGCTCAATTTCTTACTGCCTTTAAATCCAGATGAACCACCTGTGAGTAACGCATTAGCTGTCATAGCATTTTCAATCATCTGTGACATGTTCGTTACTCTTGTCTTTATACAATAATCTCGTACCTCCTTGGGCAGCCCACAACAATATTTCTCAACCTGCTCAGATAATGGCACGGCACGATAAGAAGTCACTGGGAGTAGAGCTTCCCAAAACTTCTTGTTATAATCCTCCAAACTATCACACTTTGAAGCATCCAGCTTGTGCCATGCGGTCATAACATCCACCTCAAATGTAGATGTGAGCCATACGGAAGAGAAAACCTGTTTGAATTGGACCCATGTTGTGGGTGCTATGCCCTGCAAAAGAAGAGTAGACCACCACTGCAAAGCATTGCCCTTGAGAAAAGTGGCAGCTTTCCTCACCTTAGAGGACTCTGTATAATTCCCACCAGAAAAAGCAGCATCAAACTGCTGTAAAAAGGTAAGTGCCTTCAATTTATCCTTGGCCCCACTGAAAGTGTCAAACTTCAGTGCAGCTCCCCCTTCCTTGTAATCCTTTGCCTTTCCCATAGGCGTTAGATTATCGTATGGAAGTGGTTTCGTGAGATTGCTGCCCCCAACATTCATACCCATCATTGGGTCAACATTTCCCATTCCCATGCCAGGCATACCATACATTCCAGCCATGTTTCCATACATTCCATTATGCATACCTGGCTGCATGCCACCAAACATATTGCCTTGCATCCCAGGTTGCATGCATGCAAACATATTTCCAGCCATACCGGACTGCATACCACCATACATATTCCCTTGCATGCCAGGCTGAAAATTGGCTCCAAAAGGCCCATACATACCCATGCCTCCCTGAGGGTAACCCCCAGTCATGGATTGAAACACCGAGCCACCACCAAAATAACATGGATGCATGTTCTGCTGAGGAATAGGTGGCTGTCCATAGAAGGAACTCTGAGAGTTTGCTCCATAAGCATGCTGCATATTCGGAAACTGGCCAAAGGATGGTTCCTGTGGGATGGCACCACTATGACCCTGAGGAAGATTCTTCGAACGAACCTTCTTCTTCTTTTTCCGGGGCTCTGTGCGAGATCTCAAAAATTCAGCAAATCTCTCACTCTGTGTGAGCTGCATAAAAGTATCCATAACACTAGCCAAGCGATCTTTGAACCGAGCATCATCATCCTCTTTACCATGCACATCTTCTGGCTGTGTTACATCCTCATAAGGCTCAACATCTGCAGCCTGTTCTCCTGCAAAAATATCCTCAGATACATCTCTTTCAAGAGAAGTCTCTTGCTCTTCTTCTTCATGATAGAAGTACTCTTCCTCTGTATCAGACATGTTTGCTGAATTTTCAGCGATGGCTTTCTTCAAAGCAACCACGAGCTCACCCCCTTCAGAAAGTTGATGATTGGTCCCAGGGACGGAACCTTGAAACGGGCCTCTGATAGAAAACCGGAGTGCGGTAGAAGCAATCACCCGTCCACTTGTAGTCTAGATGAGAAACAAAACACAGATTGGAGCTAGAGTGCCCAAATCTGAAAACACAGCGACACCTGTTGGCCCCAAAGCTTGGCGCCCCTTGCGGTATTTCTTTATTCAATTATAATAAAATGAATGGCTGAGTACAACACAAAGACCAGCCAAGAGTTTACACCTGTAAGTCCAATCTGACGGCCCACAAATCCTTCTCAGCACAGAGGATCTATGCACACAGATCTGTGTCTTCAAACAACACACTGTGCCTCCCTCTGATCAGCTAAGATCACTAAGCAGGCCAGCCATGGGCATACATCTGGCATAACTCAAGTGCATGATACATCTTCTCAGCTCAAACATACATGTGCTGTCCAATCTCTGTCTCAACCCTTGTCAATCTGCCATACCCCTCCTCTCACAAGGGGCCAGATAACACATATCTGCAACAGACATCAAGCAGTAGAAAGAGAGATAGATGAACAGAAACAGAGCTTACCAAGTTCAGCTCGTGAAACAACACTGGAGGAAGCAACAGCACCAATCTGTACTTGCAGGCACTTGTATCCACAACCCTGCTTCACACGTGTGCTTGTACTTGCCTGTATCCTCCTCCTGATGTCCACTCTTATGCTGTCCTTGAAAATACAGATCTGAAAATCAGCACTGTACCCGTCTGTACCGCCTTGGGATACGTGCCAGGAGTTGTACTTGCACAAACAGCCGGCTGTCCACTCTTGTACCTGCCTGAATCAGAGTATACAGTCTGTCCAGCACCTGTACCTGGCTGTCCGTACACTGTACGGCAGCCGTACAGTGCTGTACTGGCTGTGTACTTGCTGGTACAGCCTGTACAGGGCCTGTGCGCAGGGAATCCTTGCAGCAGCTTCTATGCGCAGCCAGCAACAGAGGAGAAAGAGAGAGAGTACTTGCACAGTTCTGGCCGTACAGTGCTGTACGGCTGATTCCACTCAGAAAAACAGCAACAGCCCTCCAGAAATCTGCAGTCGACTTGCTCTTCAGCTTCTCCACGCTTGAGAAAACTCTCCACTTTTGCTACACGACTCCCCAAAAAGGGAAGAGAGAGAGAGGAGAGAGAAACACTCCTCCCCCAAATTAATCCCTAGGGCCCCAAACTTTAATAAGTTCCTAGGGCCACTAAGGCCTAGGGGCAAACTTTATTAAACATTAAAGTTTAATGTTTTTAGTTCCCCCCTTCACACCTAGGGATGTCCACACATCTTAAACTCTGTCCGGGCACCCCCCATGTGAATTATAAAATATTCTGACTCTGCAACCACCATGCCGACACTTGTCCTGCTCCATTTTCACAGGGCCATGACACATGGCAATAGAGGCTCTCAAGCCTAACAAATCACCAGGACTTGATGGTCTTCCAGCAGTAGAGTTCTTTCAGAAGTTTAAGTCCTTCTTGGCTCCTATGTTGCTTAGAGTATGGGAAGAATCAGTCCACCATCGAGCCCTTCCCTATGCCATAAACACAGGGGTAATTAAGCTCATACATAAGAGAGGACCAAGGGACGTTCTAAGCAACTGGAGACCTCTTACTATGCTCAATCTAGCTTACAAGATATTTGCTAGGGCAATTACTAACAGAATGTCAGTCCATCTCATGAAGTGGATCTCCACTGAGCAAAAAGGATTTATCAAAGGACGTCACATCATGGACGTAGTAATCTCACTTTGGGAAGGTATGGAATATGCTCAAGATTTCAAGAAAGACTTTGTTTTTGTCAAAGTAGACTTCGACAAAGCTTATGATAGGCTTGAGTGGTCATTCATCTTGGAAAGTCTAGAGAAAATGGGGTTTGGGGGGTGAGCCCATGACCGGTGTCCAGCGCGCTCACAAACCATATCTCTACCTCTATGAGAGAAAGTAACAAGTCTTTCAGGAAAAATTAAACTAGATGATTTGCTGTGAAACTAAGGGGCTCCTATTATCACATCTTGGTGAAGAAAGAAAGAATTCCTCCTGGTCCACATAGCCTTGCACATGGATGCGGAGCTTGGAGTGATCCGGTACTTCTTGGCCTTTAAAAGCTCCTTCAACTTAGTACAAGTCCCATTTCTTCCACCTTGATTCCCAGCTTCTTAGCTAATTCCTTTGAAATCACCGTTGTCTAATGGGTGGACCCATTGTCTAAGAGGTGGACCCATTGTTTACACCTTATTGGGTCCTCCAATCATAAGAGACATTTTATGAGATGGCCACAATCTAAAGGGTGGGAACATTCTAAGGGGTGGGAACTCTTAAAATGCGCTTGGAATCCAGATACCATACATTATCTACAAGTGCTACATTGTACACCAAGAGGGTGGACCCAATGGAACATATTGTGGAGCCAAAATAATGGACCCATCATTAAGGGGTGGTGGACCAATCCCTTACAATAGCAATTGGATGAGATTGTAGGTCAAACCATAGAGCATAAGGTCAAAACTACCTATAAATATGGGTCAACTACCTATATCAATGTGTCCATTATCCAAATTTGAACCCCTTTTTATGAGGCTTCTGATAAGGAGGACATGGGATTCAGGTGGAGTATTCCTATCTAAACACACAATTTGAGAATGGTGTGATAAAGCATGCCAATTGGACCATGTTGCAGCATAGGGGTCTATCTCACTCCCTTTGAGCTAAGGCAGTGGCTACTACTGCAGTTCATTTCTACAACCGGTCTCCTACTCCAACATTGCAGGATATGACTCCCTTTGAGGCTTTCTTTGGAAAGAAAGCTTTGGTATCTCACTTATGTGCTTGATGGTATTGTACTCATTTCAAGCTCACAAGAGGGCTTCAACTAAGTGGTGTAGACCCATCATAAGTAGTGCAGACCCTTGTGTAAGTAGTGTATTGATTCAACCGATTTGACATGCTACATTATTGTCATCATCATTCAATTTACTTAGGACCCATAGGGTGGAGTATATAGCCACACCATGCCTTTTCTCTCCTATCCACATGGGCTATCCATGAAGCTCTTTTATTGGAGAAGGAATAGATTATGAACTTTTTAACTATGATGTATTCTATGTTGCATAATGCAAAGGTGATGCCGCCAGAATACTACCAGAATGTTTATAGCTTCCCAAAGCCTCTAGAGGATTGTATTACAAGTTCTCTTAATGCAATTCTAAATTTTTTTTGTTGGGCAGGCCCTCTTAAACTTTTAACTTCAACATAACCCGTTTTGTGCATGGCTGCACTCACTACTAGTACTGTCACTCGTGCAATACATATCTGCCGTACATCTTGTGGTGGGCGTTGCAAGAGAACCGAAACAGGTGTTTGGTTTTTTTCTACTCAAAGATGTGTGTGTACTTTTCCTACGTGAGGGCCGATTATATGTTGTATATCCCCTACCTCCAACAGCACCTAGCTAGGTATGCGGTGCCTCCGTCGCATATGTTTACTAACATGTAGAAATATTACATATGCCGCGATCCCATAACACATGTACATATGCCGTGATCCCATAACACATGGTTCCACCATTTTCCAAGAGAACCTCGCGCGAAAGGACACTAGGAAAGAATTTGGACATCAATCAATGAAGAAGCTTGCAAGGAAGACTTTTATTCAATTGAAAACACAATGGCGATATAAGAAAAGCTTTGAGAGTTCAAGGATTCTCTTACATCAAAAGCTTGGTTTGCACCTTTCTCTTATCCACACTTGAAGTTGTAAAAATTATCAAAAAATCCGTAAAAAATACAAACATTTGGATTTTATACCTCTGTAGGTTGTGGGCTCATGTATGTATATATATATCCGTAAAAAATACAAACATTTGGATTTTATACTGGGCTCAAATCTCATTACATGTATATATATATGTATGTATATATTACATATATATGAGATTTGAGCCACAAATAGAAATAGAAGAAATCGTAATTCTTTAAATGGGAAACGCAAGCGCACATCAGACCAGCAAATCGCAGCGAATCGAGCACGCCAGCATTTGCGAGCAACTTATTAGCCAAGTGCGCAAGATGTGTGTGTGTGTGTGTGTGTGTGTGTGTGAGAGAGAGAGAGAGAGAGAGAGAGAGAGAGAGAGAGTCTTCTGTGTGTTTGTGTGTATGTGTGACATGTCATGGATCATGCTGTGTTAAAATGTAACATTGGCAGTGGTTAGTAGGCATAGAGATACATTTGTTGTAGAATTATGAGACAAAAAAGACACTTGCATATGAGAACTGTTGTAGGAACTATCTATGAAAGATTATATTGATATTTATGATATTTCTTTGATAGCTTCAACAACAGCTCTTTACTAGTAGCTGTTTTTTCGTTTTTGTGTTTTTTTTATTTTGCTCATACATTTTCATTCTTGTTGGCGGTAACATAGAATATGTCTATATATGTATGTGTGTGAGGGAGAGAGAGTATAGGTCATGTCAATGGTAGCATGCACAAGGTGTTTGTGTCAATGCTCGATTATTGACACATTCTCTAATTTTGCTAGGATAGTGTGGCCAAGACTATACATAGGTATAGAGAGAGAGAGTCTGATCTCTAATAGTTCGTAGATTATGGTTCTATATATATGTGTGTGTGTGAGAGAGAGTGTGTCGTGCACACTAGGGATAGGCAGGCTAGACGAGCTAGAGTTGATTCCGTGGGAACGTGGGACAGGAAAAGCATACCTTTTCTACGTTTCACCTTTTAGGTGGGTCAGTTGTGCTATTTTTGGCCGGCACCTTTATGCAGAGTCTATATAAAGGTCGCCGGGGGTCATTGTTGCACACACTAGCCAGAGGAGCAGAAGAGCATGGAGCTTGGAGTTAGGCTTGTGCCCGGTGGTATGAGACGCTAGAGGGCATGGCATAGCTTATGGATGCTCCTAGCAAGAGTCCACACGTGAGAGTCTCTAGCTCGAGCTCGGTGGGGATAGCCAGACTGGTAGGTTGTGCCTACGGCTATCATGGTTGGGTGGCGAGTATGCCTATAGCCCATAGATGTGTTGTGTTTCTTGATGTCTTGCAGGTTTCCTTCTCAGAGAGATCCGAGGTTGTCATAGTTGGTATCAGAGCAACTCTGAGAGCAAGATGAAACCCATGAAAGTTTTGAGGTGTGTGTAGAAATCAGTAAAGTATGAAATGTTATGCTCGTTGTCATATTTCTTATTTCCCAGATCAAGTTGTTATACAATCTGGTTCCAGAACATTGTGGCAAGGTTTTGCAAGCTTCCCCTTTCTTTTTTAGGAAGGAGAGGATCATTACACAAGGTTGTGAATTTGATTATGTAATCAATAGAATTATGTTCTGAGGAGCAAAGTTTTTCAATGGAGAATTGAATGATTGGATGTTGGGGTTGGGTGATGGGAGATGGAGCAAGAGGAGGGACATGAACAGATCGAGCAGGCATCAGCAGAGCATATCTCGAGAGTGGTCACGCTGCAAGTCATGATCATGAGGCCACCACATCTCATGTTGTAGGCTCTAGAGTCTAGAGTCTAGACTCCTAGAGTCTCATGATCTCATTCACGCTCATTGCTATCTAGTATCAGTGCTATGATCTATTTTTTAGCCTTTAGGCTTTTTGTATTGAGACCTCGAGTCTCCATTAGGTATTTTGTATCGATTCTCCACATTTATTTGATAGTAGTATTTGCCTTTGCCTTCTTTGCTCATCAATCGTGATTTATTTCGATGGTCTTTTGTTTTTAAGTCTCCTCCCCATTCCACCCTATCCCACACCCCTCCCCCCCAATCCCCATTCCCTCCCTTTTTCCGTTCCCCGTCTCTGTCCCCAACCCTGTCCTTGCCCCACGTTCCCTGTCCCATGTGACTATGGTATTTATACCTCTTAACATCCTTGGGTAGGGAATCCACCACCTAGAAAGGTGGGAATATGAAAAGACACGCCTTTCTTGCAGTCGTACGCCATATGAACCTATTCGTATGGTTCCGTACGATGCGTAAATGAGGCATCCTTGAGCCATTTTTTGCTCAAGCATGAATTCTTGAGTGCTCTCTCTCTCTCTCTCTCTCTCTCTCTCTCTCTCTCTCTCTCTCGACTTGAACTCAATATTAGAGCTTGTTACAAGCTTTCAAGCCTTCGACTTTCATCCTTGAGGATCTCTCTCACTCTCTTAGAATGTGACATAGCCTTGAGACTCTCTCTCACCTAGAGTCTTGAGCAATGAGTTCTCTCTTACTCTTGAGTCTCTTAACCTTCAACCCTCTACTATCTACTCTCTAGGCTCTAGCCTTTCAACTCAAGACTCTCTCTCTCTCTCTCTCTTATCTACATAACATTGTACACATTTATTATCATCCATAATCTGGCATTCCATTCAAGCCTTGAGCCCTTGACTCTTATGGTTTAGCACATAAATACATCTATTTACTATTGTGGAAGTCTCTCTCTCTCTCTCTCTCCCCCGCCTGCGCCCACCCCTCTCCCGCCTGCGCCCACCCCTCCCCCTTTCGCTTCGTTGTTCGCCACCCTGCCCCCCTTCGCCCCTGCGCCGCCCTGCCCTCTGTTCACCCCTTCGCCGGCTCCCCCCTCTTCGCTGCCCGCCTGCCCCCCTTTCGCTTCGTTGTTCGCCGCCCTACCCCCCTTCGTCCCTGCGCTGCCTTGCCCTGCCCTCTTCGTTGTTTGCCTGCCTGTCTTCCCGCCTCTCTTCTCCCACCCACCCTTCCTTAGGCCCCCAAGGCAGCAACATAACTCTCTTCTCCTCTCTTTCCCCTTTTCCCCCCTTTTCCCTACATGACTTGACCCCCCCCCCCCCCCCCCCCCCCCCCCCCCCTTGTTGCTGCTGTTTTGCTCCTGTGTCATGGATTAATTTTCAGTCCATTGGCTGTGGGAATGCAAAAAGTCATGACCAAGACCGGGTTTAAAGAGGAGCTCCTGAAGGTGGAGGACAAGCTCGGCACAATTATCAAAGAAAACAAGAAGATGGTCGACTCTTCCGTCACCGCAATCATAAACCGCCTCTCCAAACTCGAGAAGGGATTTGACAAAATCCAAGAGCTCGAAGAGAGATCTTCCAAGGAAGAGGCTGAGATTTCAGCTTTAAAGGAGGAACTAGTGTAGGCCAAATTGCATGCTAAGAGTCAAGCGGCTGAAATCTCAGCCCTCAAAAAGGAGTTGGCAGCCACTTCAAAAAGCAATCTTGAGGATGGAAAATTTCAGCCCTCCTTTCTTGAAGAGCTGAATACCATCAAGGAACAAATGAGGATCATTCGAGAGGAGAAGGAGCAACATAAAGAGAAGACATCTTCATGGGTGGAGGTGATCACAAAGACACAAAAGAAGATGGACGAGGCGGAGAAATGGATCGAGGTCGCCAAGAAAGGGAAAGGTAAAGAATCGCCACCCATCCCCACTCCCACCATCATCAACATGACCCTTGAAGAGGAGCAAAGGAGGAAGACCCGGGCCTTACATGTACAAGTGTCCGGTCTAAAAGACCATGATGATGCGGAAGGGGAAACCAAGGAGCTCTTCTCTATGATGGGCATTGAAGCCACGCACACAAAGGCATGGAGAGTGGGAAAGAAGAGAGAAGGTAGTGGTGGCGAATCTTCTAAGGAGAGAGCACTTATCATTCGTTTCTCGTCCATGGAAGCGAAGAAGGACTTCTTGAAGAGACGTCCTACACTCAAGAAGACGGGAATATTTCTTGGAGATGACCTCACACTCTCGCAACTTGCCCACATGAAAGAAGTTATGCCAGAGATAAGGGCAGCCCGAGAGAAAGGGAAAGTGGCCTTCTATAGAGATGGTAGAGTGGTGATTATGGAGAGGCGCTCTTCATGACGGCGCGAGACCTATGGGACTACACTCAAAGTTGCTACTTGGAATTGTAATGGATCTCTACGTCTTGATGTAGGGGCTTTTGAGGATAGTTTCACTGGGAGGGACATCATCTTCTACTGTGAGACGCATCAGGCTCCTGGACAGTCCACGCCACATGTTAGTGGATACCGATGGCAGACAGCTTGTAGACAGGAGACTCGTTCAGAGCATAGAGGACGGGGCTCAGGAGGAGTGACAGTATTGTTTAGAGAGGAGCTACAGCCATTGATACATATAGTCCGCAGAGATGAGCAGGCTAGGTACATGTGGGTTAGACTGAGGGCAGAGACGGGCAGATATCTCTACATTGCTATATGCTATTTTGCTCCTAGTACATCAGTGTATGCATCACCTAGCGGGTAGTCTCCCTTTTCTATTTTGGATGATGACATTTGGGAGTTCTCCAGGGATGGTGATATCATTCTCTTGGGGAACTTCAATGCCGAGACCGCCCATAACTAGACAGTATTTTATGATACCTCAGAGGAGATGTTGAGGGAGCTTGATGTCAAGGATATGGGCCTATCTAGACTCTCACAGGATGAGGAACATACAGTGTATGGGCGGTATTTGATAGACATGGGGACTGCACATGGATTGGCCATCCTGAATGGCCTACAGAGATTCCCGACATCGGGCGGTCTCACTTGCTTTCCACATAGGCACGGTGCTAGTACAGTGGACTATGTTATGGCTCAGCCCAATCTCATTCCCTCTTTTCAGGATTTTATGGTAGGCACTAGGCCGGTTGGAATAGCAGTGGATCATGCTATCTTGTCCTTCACTCTTACATTTCAGTTCAGCACCGCTCCATTGGGACAGGTCTCCACACACACTCGTTATACCTTTACGAGGGAGACTGACACCGTGTACACGGATGAGATATACAGACGCTTATGTGCCGAGGCGCCAGGACGGCCATTAGATGAGCTCACTCAGATATTGATAGATACACTTCATGCTGCAGCATCAGAGGCATATCCCCATAGTCAGCCTACACGGAGACGATCTGGGAACATGTCCCAGAACAGTTGGTATGATGAGGAGTGCAGAGAGATGAGGATCAGATTACAGAGAGAGGTGCTCATGGGTGTTACCACTCACAGACAGTCACGGATTACCTTCCGGCACCTAGTGCGACGGAAGAAGAGGGCTTATCTTGCTCAGTTAGAGAGGGATTTGTATCAGTTATTTATGAGTCAGGACTCAGGCGAGGCATGGAGACTATTCCATGAGCATTCACCATCACCAGCCATTACCTCCACAGAGATTTGGGGTGAGTATGCAGCATCCCTGTACACAATAGCAGGACAGCCGCCCCTGCCAGACCCATCGGAGCCATGCCCAGAGACATGTGCTTTCTTTACTGCTGAGATGGTAAGGAAAGCTATTGACAGGATGAGGACTGGGAGAGCATATGATCATGATGGTTTGGTAGCAGAGCACTTTATTCATGCCAGAGATATGCTTGCAGAGCTTATTGCTATGATGTTTAACCGAGTCATGTGTGAGGGTTTTCCTGAGACTTGGAATATGTCCACGATTGTGCCTATCTTCAAGTCAGGGGATCCCATGCTTCCTGGGAATTATCGTACCATCATGATTGGTCACACATTGGCTAGATTATATGCATCTATTCTTGAGCAGGAGTTGAGTAGATGGGCAGAGAGAGAGAGGGCATACATGCATCAGGGCAGGCAAGGTTCAGGAGAGGTTTCTCCACTCTTGACCATATCTTGACACTCAGAGCTATTATTGAGGAGGGCAGATTATATGGTAGGAGGATTTATTGTTGCTTTGTGGATTTCCGCAAAGTTTTTGACACAGTACCGAGAGCCAGACTGATGCGCAGACTACAGGAGATGGGAGTGCCCACAGAGCTAATTTGGGGAATCATGGCTTTATACAGGACAGTTGTGGGGCAGGTACGTACTACTCAGGGTATATCAGAGATGGTTCACTCCACTATTGGGGTGAAACAGGGCTGCCCCCTTTCTCCCACCTTATTTGGGATATACGTGGATGAGGTTTCAGACTATGTAGAGCGGGAGGGTGACAGAGGAGCACAGCTAGCAGGGACATGGATTCTGCTGTTATTGTATGTTGATGATATTGTGCTGATCTCAGATTCTCCAGAGGGGATGCAGTGTCATTTGGATGCATTGCACACATTTGCACAAGACAGTGGATTGTCTGTTAACCTTGGTAAAACCAAGGTGATGGTGTTTAACACCACAGCACAGTGGGTTAGGAGGTCAGTACCCACCTTTACATTGGTCAGGAGACAGTGGAGTATGCAGATGCATATACTTACCTTGGTGTGGTTTTCAGTGGCCCACTATTTTCCTTGAGGAGAGCAGCGGAGACTAGATTGACCAGAGCTTATGCAGCATTGGGGAGACTAGAGAGGATGTGTTCGCAGGTTCAGTTTCAGGAACCTCGAACAAAGCTCTGGCTCTTTGACACTTTGGTCACTTCAGCCATGCTGTATGGAGTGGAGATATGGGGACCCTCAGTAGATCACCACAGCTGAGCTGGTAGCACTGATGGATGGAGACATATGGAGAGGCCCTTGGTTTCTATGATTTCTCGAATGATTAGGGCCAAGGCCTCCGTACCACATGATATTATCCGTGCAGAGATGACTGCCCCCCCATTGGTAGTAGAGGCACTCACTCGATCAGTCTCCTTTATACATAGCACTTGGGCTCTCCCTAGAGACATATGCTCGCTTAGCCCTGGAGTCTTCACGACAGTTGTCATCACTGGGAGGGAATTACTCTTCAGAGAGCAGAGACACTCAAAGCCCGCAGGAGACAGAGGACACCTGGCTTTTGGACACCACGCCTATACCAGAGAGAGATGATAGAGATCAGAGCTCAGTTTCACAGGGAGGGTGCGGAGCGATTGGCTCGCTTCAGAGCACACCCAGGCATGTTCTTCAGGGAGCTGTGGACACCCCAATCTCTACGTCGACAAGGCGTTGTCTCTCTTTGAGAAAGGCAAGTGACCCACTCACACTACCCGTGGCTTCAGCTAGGGTGGGGGTGGCTTGCCTCTTTGGTGGCCCATGTGACTCAGCTCTTGGTCTCTTCGAAGAGCCGGAGCCCGAGCCCGAGGCGGAAGCACATACGGAAGCGGAGGCAAAGGCGGCCGGAGAGGATGTCTCTATGATGATATCCTCATGTATTGATGACAATGGAGCTCTACTAGGGACACCTCTCATGTTCTTTATGATGTCGTCGGAAACACTTTAAGGGACTTGCTTGCATGGCGCAACTTGTCCCCCAATCTTTGCAAGATGTTGAAGAAGCCTTGTTGCACAACTTGTGTGTTGCTTGGAGCAATACTTACATCTCCACCGATAGGATTTGGATTTCCCCTCATCCCTCTCCACATCTATGCAATGCAAGTTGAAGGCTTCATGCTTTTCCCTCATGGTGAAGAATCAAGATTTAAGAAGGGGACCTCTAAGAGAGAGAGAGAGAGAGAGAGAGAGAGAGAGAGAGAGAGAGAGAGATTTTATTAACGTCTTCCAAAAGACCGAACTCGGCCTATGAGACAAATCGGTGTTACTTGAATGGGGTATCCTCTATCATCCCATCAAAATGAAAAAGTACTGAACTAAAAAGCTGAATCTGGGTGTGCAATAAGTACAATGAGTGGGGGAGGGGATGGAGCTCTACTAATAGGAGAATGCAAAGCTATATGCATGAAGTATACAATCATGATATGCAACCTAGCTAGCTCCATCTTGTACCATACTGGGGGTATTAAATGGTATACATCTGGAGAGGCGCTCTTCATGACGGCGCGAGACCTATGGGACTACACTCAAAGTTGCTACTTGGAATTGTAATGGATCTCTATGCCTTGATGTAGGGGCTTTTGAGGATAGATTTATTTCATGTGCATGTCACCCAACCGCATGTGCTCGAATTCTAGAAGTGGATAATCTGGGAAATTTTCCTTACCTGTTCTGTTCGAGATTTTCATCACTTCGAGTACCTCCTTACCCATTACCCACACCTGGCACATTTTCTTCCCGCGTGTCGCGTGGAATCTTTGAACACCCTTCTCTGTGCACGAACCCCGGTTCGCTTTTTGTGCGAGCGAGTTATCCCAGGTTACACGCCTTTGACTCCCCGGGCCACTCCCGTCAGAGGAGGATTTCATTCCCGACACAAAGGAGGTTCTAACTCCAGCAGAAGTGGAGGATTTCGACCCCGAAGACGAGCATCCAGCCTCCACTTCTCCACACTATCATCACGGGTGGTCTTTTCCAGCCTCTCCACAATACTCCCTCTGACTTCTTACAATGACGGATTCTGTTTCTCCGGATGTCGCACTCGATATCTCTCCAGATATGTTGATGGACTTTGAGATGCGAGCTCTTCAAGAACAAATGGCCAATTTACAACAAGCCTTCTCCGAGGGTTTGACAGCTATGCAGTCTTAGATGGCAACTCTGAAGCAGCAGCAGCGACAGCGCGCGACTTCCAGGAGGACTCCTCGTCCCAGGCGATCACCCTCTCCACCCTCTTCGTCCGGCTCGGTGGACCAGCCCGACGAGCCACTACCGCCCCCACTATTGGAGGAAGGGCAACATAGCCGGAGCAATCCGTAGCTTCTTGGTCCTCATATCAAATATATCTTTCCATCTCAGGTTCGCAACCGGCACGCTTCTCCGGCAGTAACAATAACCGTGATCGGCTCCCAGACCTGATCGTCGCAAAAATGACCGACACGACTCCAGGCGCGATATTTCTTCAGGGCAATAAGCTTCGACTTCGGCTTCTTCCTCTTCTCACCCTGGCCGCTCTGGTCTTTGCACCATATGTTCTGGCAACCACCGGTGGTATGAATGCCCTCAGCGCCTGAAACCCTCCAGTACTCCGCGCAATTCACAGATTGATTGTCCTCCTGCTGAGCATGGTACACCTCCAGTTCTGGACAAAGGCAAGCAGCACGCTTGTGCAGTTCATGTATCCAGCGATGTGAGTTCCTTGATGTTGAATACTCGTAGTAGTCATCCTGTTCCAATCAACCTCTCCAATAAGGTTCTCAGTCTCTTGGGTTTCATTGGCGACTACCCGATCAATGTGTTGGTGGATAGCGGATGCTCCACAAATTTTGTGGGAACTTCTTTGGTTCGTAAGCTTCGTCTGCAGACTCAACATAGCGTCAGCGGTTTTCAAGTAGAACTTGCAGAGCAGATGGTTCTTTCTTGGAGTGCAACAAAAAGGTTCAAGAACTTCAGTTCCAGATTCAGGATTACCAGGATCACCTTAATTTTTTGGTGATGCCATTGTCTCACTATGAAGACAGGCTTCAAAACAGCAGTGAAAACACTGCTGTAATCGCAAAAATCAGCACCCAGCAGTGCACGCGTTCGCGACAAAACCGCTCCGAGGACCACCGATCACCCTGTCGAGGCCAAAGGAGGAGAAGACGCTGCTGAAAAAATGCTGCAGAAGCAGAAAACGCTGATGTTGCAGTAGGCTGAAAAACGCTGGTGAAGAAACGCTGATGGAGCAAAAAAAACACTGATGAAGCAAAAATGCAGAGGCTGAATCTGCTGCTGAAAGCGCTGATGCAGAAAAAAACGCAGGTCTACAGTTGAAGACCCAGCGATGATACCATGTGAGAGAGTGTGTGGGCGACAGCGGAAGCAAGAGAATGGTCAGCTGCCCTCCTGTGCTGTAAGCGGTGTATGGCCCTCTCAACCATCTCTGCTGTGAAGAAAATGGAGCATATGGGACGTGGCTGAGGTGGTAGTGGGATGGGGGGCTGCCCGGATATCTCGTATGATCTCTCTGCATAATCATGCCACACATGTGGGTCCTCGATGGGTGTGGTCGGGCGTGGCTCGCGAAGAGTGCGCCATGCTGTCGCGCTATCCATACTCATGAATAAGCGGTACAACTCGAGCTCCTGGGCCTCCTCAAATGCTCGCCGCTTCCGGCGTGTCAATGTCTTCATTTGCCTCCTAGCCTCTCTCTCTCTCTCTGTGATCTCTCCAAGGACTCGTCGAGCATGGATATGTCGGTAAAGCTCTCTGCACTCCTCATCATACCATCGGTTCTCGGGCAAAGTCCCGGGAGGGGGTGTGCGTCTTGTGTGTGTAGTAGTATGTGGAAAGGAGCTAATGGCTGAGGTGTGGAGGACCGAGGAGATATGTGATGTGAGAACTGAGAGTGGTGTGGACGGGTGGAGGAGGCAAAGGCCGTGCTCAACCTCGGTCGAGTAGAGAGAGGCTAGCTCATGTGTAAAGTGAATGGTGGTATGTGGGGTGCGTGGGGTAGGGGGAGAGAGAGAGAGAGAAAGAGAGAGAGAGAGAGAGAGATCAAATGTGATATTATCATCTTCAGAAGGCCAAAATGTATGAGACTTAAAGTTACAACTCTTTGATGTAGTGCAAGTGCGTGGAAAAATAGAAAACAAGAGTGTGTGGATGACATTATATTGATGTGTGTAGCTAACAAAGCATTTTTATTGTTTTACTGTTTTGCAAGGAGATGTGGAGGAGCACCACCATGACGAGGAGGCGGCATGGCCACTAGATGAGGGTGGTAAGCTTTCTCTTGTATGCTGAGAGAAATAAAATGAAATGATATGCTATGCACTTTAAGTATATGCAATGCTCTTTAAGTATATGCAATGCAAATGATATGCTATGCACTTTAAGTATATAGATGTACTCGATGCGAAATAGCATATGGCAATGTAAAGAAGTCTTCCTCTCTCAGCTCTCAGCCTTACCCACATGTATCTTGCCTAGTCATCTCTCCGAACATTATGCAATATTGATTGTAGCTCGTCTCTGAAAAGAACCCCTACACCACCTGACCCTCTGCCGCCCAATCTCGTCTCCGTGTGGCATGCTGTCTCCCATCTGTACCCCAACACATGTAGCATCAATTGGGGAGGGCTCTCGTGAGTCTCTGAATAAAAAACAAGGTATATGTCTCTGAAGTTGTCCTCAAATGCACCTACATCCAATCTAACTGATTCATTGCAGTTTCAAGCAACTATCTTTGGTGTGGTCCCATAGGCCTCACACTGTCATATGAGGAGTGCTGCTCTAGTATTACCACCTTGCCATCTCTACAAAATGCAATATTTGCCCTCTCTCTTGCTGCCTTGATTTGTGGCATGACCTCTTGCATGTGCGCAATCTCTGAGAGAGTAAGATCGTTACCCAAAAATATGCCTGTCTTCTTTGAGAGAGAGAGAGAGAGAGAGAGAGAGAGAAAGAAAGAAAGAAAGATATATTAACGTCCTGTCGAGGCCAAAGCTGACCTATAGGACAGATCAGAATACATCTTTGGTTACAATCCACTTCGGGGTATCGGTTAAAGAAAAGTGCATGTGGGATCAAAAAGAAACTAACTTCAAAGCTCTCATGACTCATGAGAGTTACATGTTACAATGGTAAAATCACCATGTGCTTAATGTGATTAGATATGTATAAGTATCAAGTTCATGTCCTTCAAAAGGAGGGTGGACCTTTAAAATCTTTGATGATAGCTTTTCCTCCTCTATAGACCGCCCACTTCCCTTGTTTCCTTGCTTCTCTGACTTTGGCCAGTTCCCCCGCTCTATTCTTTAGTTGTAGTGGGGTCAACTCATCAGAAATCCACACCGAGGTACCTTGCAATGATTTAGTCTGCTTCATTACCTTGATCTTATCAATCATATCATAGTATCGAACCCTAGCCTGTTTCCCTTTAATTTGAATGTCAGTTGGGTCACCAAGGTCTATAAAAGGTACCACTTTAGTGAGTCGTTCCTTTATGATATCTACATCCAAGATGTATCCCTCTAGCTGTTCATCTGTGTTGGTACCTACTGACCAATCTTCTGGCAAGCCCCCAATTCGAACAAAAGTTTCCAGGCTTTTGACCCTTTCATTTTCTTTCAGGACTGACAGTACTTCACTGACAAAGTTCTCTGATTTTACCTGAGTTTTTGTGCTTTCTTGTTGTGTTTCCTGTATTTTTTGGGTTGCTTCTTGGGCTGCTTCCTGAATCTCCTGCTTGTTCTTGATGTCCTGCAATTGAGCTTCGAGGCCAGCAATCCTTGTTTCTTGACTGGCAATCTTTGTTTCCTTGTGTGTCAGCTCAGTTTTGAGGGTGGAGACCTCCTGCTGCAATTTCTTCAGTTCTCCCATGATGAAGATCTCCCATGGGGATTGAGGTTTGATAAGGGGTGGAAGGGGGGGTGGGTTCGAGGCCATGGTTGCAAATGACTTCAGTTTAGGGGCCATGTTGTATCACGGGGGTGCTGAAAATAGCCCACAGGGAGCCCCCCCCCTCCCCCTCAGGGGGGTACTGAATTTAAACCCTACTCAAGAGAGGGTAAGGGCGAGCAGAGGAGCAGAGGAGGGGGCTGCTACTACAGCGGCGACGGGAGGGGCAGGCCCTGCTGCAGCGGCGACGGGAGAGAGAGAGAGAGAGAGGAAGTGACGGGGAGAGAAGCGGCGACGGGAGGGGCAGGCCCTGCTGCAGCGGCGACGGGAGAGAGAGAGAGAGAGAGGAAGTGACGGGGAGAGAGAGAGAGAGAGAGAGGAAGTGACGGGGAGAGAAGCGGCGACGGGAGGGGCAGGCCCTGCTGCAGCGGCGACGGGAGAGAGAGAGAGAGAGAGGAAGTGACGGGGAGAGAAGCGGCGACGGGAGGGGCAGGCCCTGCTGCAGCGGCGACGGGAGAGAGAGAGAGAGAGAGAGGAAGTGACGGGGAGAGAGAGAGAGAGAGAGAGAGAGAGGAAGTGACGGGGAGAGAAGCGGCGACGGGAGGGGCAGGCCCTGCTGCAGCGGCGACGGGAGAGAGAGAGAGAGAGAGGAAGATTTTATTAACGTCTTCCAAAAGACCGAACTCGGCCTATGAGAGAAAATGAAAATGAAATGATATATTAAACGTCTTCAAAAGGCCAAAATGATCTATGAGACCAAGATGTTACAAAGTGGTGAATCTGATACAATGTCTGGGTACAAAAGGAAAAAAAAATTGAAAGCTGAAAGCTAAATAGCTAAACCACTAATCATCTCTAGCTGGAACTGTGGGAGATAGCTAAAAACAATGACTGAGTATACTGATACAATATAATGGGGACTAATACAATGTAATGAGGAAAAGGGGAGAGGGTGCATGATCATCAATATCATAGGATCTGCAGCATCGGTCGCCAGCGGATCTCCTCGATATCCTCCATAGTCAATACTCTGACTGGACGTCTCGCATGCCGAGATAGGGCAATCCGGATCCTCTGCCACAGCCTTTGTCGATGCCGTGAGGCCCTCTGTAACTGTGGACGTCTGGATCTCCCTAGCTGAAGCGCTCGATCAACCAGTATGCCTCTCGGCTGGGAGATATCTAAGCTCTGTCGTCGTGACTGCTGCACCTCTGTCTGCCCTGGTGCAAAGAAATTTGTGATCTGTCTTTGGAGGGGTCTCTCTCTTGATCTCCTCAATAGACTCTCTCTGTGTCTACGTAGCTCAGCTAAGAATAATGCAAGACATCTCTGATCCTCAAATCTCATGACTCTGGCCAATGGTCCAAATCCCTCTCTAAACAAGCAGTGAAAGCGACCACGTATCTCGTAGTGCACCGGGCAATGGCATATATAATGTAGCTTTGTCTCAGGCTCCAGGCCACATAAGCGACATATCCTGTCCTCCGCTGGTACTCCTCTAAATCTGCCCATCTCAACCTCTAATTGATGTGAGGAGGTATGTATCTGACCAATGGCACACCGTAGCATATGGGATAAGTGAGGCTCCATAGGGTCTCCTGCCTTGAAGATAGGTACAATGGTAGACATACTCCAAGAATCAGGTAGACCCTCACACATGGCACGGTTGAAAACATCACAGCTAGAAGCTTTGCAAGCAAATCTCTGGCATGTGTAAAATGCTCTGTCTCTAGACCATCATGATTACATGTTCTCCTGGTCCTCATCCTGTCAATTGCCTTTATTACCATCTCAGCAGTAAAGAAAGCATATGTGTGGGGGCATGGTACTGATGGATCTGGCATAGGTGGCTGCCCAGGAACTGTGTATAGAGAAGTTGCATACTGGCCCCAGACCTCCGTAGAAGTGATGGCTCTGCTCCCGATTTTGAAGAGCCACACCCTTTTCCTTGAATGGTCGTGCCTCTTCACTGGTGCCTCT
The DNA here is from genome assembly GCF_041138505.1 of Cibotium barometz. NCBI lineage: Eukaryota > Viridiplantae > Streptophyta > Polypodiopsida > Cyatheales > Cibotiaceae > Cibotium > Cibotium barometz. The sequence goes on along the minus strand of NC_141047.1, from coordinate 58,641,550 downwards.
TCACCGATCCGCGATTCTTTCCCAGCAGCCCCTCTCCCCCCCTGGCTGAAACGTTGCTGCCCCTTTCCCTCGCTGGTGGCTGCAACGATGGAAGACTCAAGCCTATTTAAGCCCTTTTGAAACGCCATGCTGCTTGGCTGTCCATCGATTCACATTCAGCCTACTTATAATTATTTAATTGGCCCTTATGTGATGACATGGCAGCCCACACCTAAGCTTTCTCAAAGCCAAGGTTCTAGCGTTAAAATTTCAGCGTGCAAAATACAGCCAGCGTGCAAAATTTTCTCAAAGCCAAGGTTCTAGCGTTAAAATTTCAGCGTGCAAAATACAGCCAGCGTGCAAAATTTTAGTCCCAAGTTCTTCCAGCGTTAAAAAAACAATTCCAGCCCCAAGCGTCAAAAAAGATTCCAGCCCCAAGCGTTAAAAAAAAAACCAACATCAAATTGATGGATTCCAGGGTGGTGCTTGTTTTGTTCAACGCAGCCCTTCTTGCCTCTTCCTCCTGCCCGGTGCTGCTGTCTCTTGCCCATGCAACATGGACCCCGAAGTGCCTGCGCTCGACGGTTGTCACCCCTCCGTGCCTCTCTCGATTGGATTCCTCCTGGCGTCGCTTCTCCCAATTCTTCGGTTCCAGGTACCGATTTATTTCATGTGCATGTCACCCAACCGCATGTGCTCGAACTCCAGAGGGTATCTTCTTTTCGCAGCAGAAGTATGCCCAAACCATTTTGGACCGTTTTCAGATGACCTCATGCAGATCTATTGGCACTCCTCTTGAGGCCGGGGAGAACATATCGAGTGACGATCCGTTACCATTGTTTGATCAGGAGCAGTACCGGAATCTTGTCGGCTGTTTTGTATGGCTTACTTATTCCAGACCAGATATCTGCTTTGTTGTGTCCCTTTTGAGCTCATTTTCCACTAAATCTCGTCAGCGACATTGGCAGTGTGCTACACGTACCCTCAGGTACATCAGCGGCACCTTGGACTATGGCGTGTTCTATGGTCGCTCTCCAAGGGTTGCACTTTACAAGGTTGGTGTGATGCAGATTGGGCCGGCAACCCCGACACTTGGCGCTCTACTACTGGAGTTGTTTTTACACTCGGCTCGAGATCTATTTCATGGAGCAGTAAGCGGCAACCTACTGTTGCGCTTTCTTCCACACAGAGGCAGAGTACAGGGCAGCTAGCTATGCTGCTTGCGAAGCTATTTGCTTACAAGATTACTGGTGGACTTGTGTTTTCCCCAGACTGCTGCTACACTTCTTTCATGCGACAATCAGAGTTGCATTGCTATTGCTAGGAACCCTATCTTTCACGCTCGGACGAAGCACATTGAGGTGCAATACCATTATGTTCGGGAGCGGGTTTTGGCAAGAGAGATACTTTTGGAGTATGTTCCTACAGCAGAGAATGCAGCAGACATCTTCACGAAAGCTGTTCCCAGCGGATTTTGGCTTCACTTCTTCACCTCATCTGTGTCGTCTCAGCATCCAGTGCTGAGAGGGGGTGTTAGAATATTCAACACTGGTGCCTCGACCTAGTGCATTCTTGTATCGCTTGTGTGTGTCCCGGGCTGGCCACCCTTTGCATTTCATCTAGGTTGCATGGCCGGACCACTCAGATTTGGTCCGGCCGGTCACTAATTGGTCCACCCTTATTTTCCCACTTGTATTATTAAATCTCCCCACATTTTCTAGTCGTGTGGATGTCCTACCTCCACATGGGGTCCTATATAAGGACACCACTGGTGGAGCCTTTGTACATGGTCCTTGGTTTCCATAAGGGTAGCTGGAGTTTGAGTCTCTCTTATGGACAAGCAGGTTTTCGCCCTGGTCATAACACCATAGACCATTTGGTTACTCTACGCGTGCTTATGGATGAGAGTCGGCTTGAGGGAGCAACCTTGTATTGCTGTTTTGTGGATTTTAAGAAGGCTTTTGACACCGTACCAAGGGCTGGCTTATGGCAACGCATGCAAGAATTAGGGGTCCCAAATGATCTTTGCATGGGAATTTACAGGATATATCAACGAGTGATGTGCCGCCTCAAAGGTCGCAACAACGAGTATTTGAGAGTAATATGGGGGTCAAACAAGGTTGCCCGCTCTCCCCTACATTATTTGGTTTATGCATTGATAAGCTAGAGGAAATACTTCTCACGGCTATGAATGGAGAGGAAGCCAAAAGCCCGCATATTGGTATATTTGTCATCTTGCTCCTGCTTTATGCAGATGATGTGGTCTTCTTTACATATACTAGGAAACGTATGCAGCAGTTCATGGGGATTCTTGAACGGTTTTGTCAAGATAGTGGTTTGACGGTAAATGTATCAAAAACAAAGCTAATGGCTGTGTGCACCAAGCAATCAAAGACTCCACCAAAAGTATATTATGCAGGAAGTATCTACTTTCAAATACTTGGGGATTGAGGTACCTGCGGATCACAGATGGCATATATGTGTGGAGCGGCGATTAGCGGCAGGGAAAAGCAAGTATTATCACTTTGAAAACGATAGGCGTCTTCCTTGATGAGGCTTTTTGGCTGTATTTTTTGTACTTTTTCCTTCCCAACTCCATATCCAAGCTTGCTAGTGTGTTTTCACTCTCCTACACACTCCCAATGATCGAAATGCAGCAAAAAGTCCTTTCTTTTGCTGTAGTTTTTGGTCTTTTGGCTGAAATCTTAAATTCAGCATTCGTTTCTCAAGTTGAACCATAGGAGAAGCTTTCCCAGGGTTCTATTCATCCTCTTTCGTGAAGGATCATGAGACAGATTGAAGGTTTCAACACTCCAGACTCTTCCATCCTTTGTCATCGGCTCTACTTGCAATTGGTAAGCTTTAATTCTCAATTATGGAAGCAAGTAGGAGGAGGGAGGAGATGTTCACATACCCTGTGTAGTGTTCTCTTGTTCTACGTGCTCTCTTGTATATTGTTACTACCATGTGTTGGTGCAACAATAGAGAGCAGATGGTAGGGAACATGGGCACTTGAGAGGATAGTGTGAATTGTAGATCTTCACTGACAACCATATTGTTTGCAATATTGCATTCATATGCGTTGGTGTGGAAATTCGGTCAGAAATGTCCATGACACTACGTACTTTATTCTCCTAAGATTAATATACTCTATTTGAGAGAAATTACATCTTGTGTTGAGCTTGTTGTCCATTAAATCTTGGTGTATTTAAGTGTGTTGATTAGCCGGTGTGGAATTTCATTGGTATCAGAGCATACTGTTCTATTTCACTTCTATCATGAAAGACGATCACCGCGAACACTAGCTATCTCTAAACTTAGAACACTATGGACAGTCGTGATGTTGAAGATGTCAACACAAGAGGCAGGGACAATGAAATGCATGCTTCGAATGCTTTACAGAAAGAGCAAACTCATGTGGTGTATACGAGGGAACATAAATATGTGGGATAGCCGTCCCGTGGTAAAGAGAAAATGTACGAAGAAGAATCCATGGCCCTAAGGGCTGAACTTACTCGTATGCAAGCTCTTCTTTATGCACAACAAGAAGAATTGAAGCTCTACTGTGAGGATCCATTGGTACATAATCATTTGAAGGCCATGAAAGTTGAATCTTTTATGGATCATGCTATGGCAATGATTGCTCAAGAGTTGCACATGCAACTGAGGGATGCGGCATGTGCATATTTGGCTCATATCAAGGATACCTATGCAGAAAAGGCAACCATTTCACATGTCTTGGTATCCCCACAGGTAGTTGAACAAGAACTTATGTTTAAGAGAATGAATCCTCATGCTATTAGAGAGGATACACTGTGTAGCTTGTTAAGGATGCAATGTTTATGACAGTGGTCAAAATGTATATCAAATGCCATTGCCGGTTGAAAATGTGCATGCACAACACACGTAACATGGATTGCAATTTTTTGTTGGTGGAGGTATTCCGCGTCTCTCTCATGCTACTTATGCTCTCGAGTGTGCTTGTGAGGGAGAAGATATGGGTAAAAATGCACCAATGTGTGTTGAGGGGCCAGCTTTGCCTCATGCTTACACGGCACATGTTTCTATGCCTAATGCATCACCTTTTGTTCCTAAAATGACGCCACTCACAAGGGCTGTTCCAATGGACACATATGCGGGAAAATGTGTTGAGATGGAGGATAATGCATCAAAGTCTCGTGACTTCAAAGCCAGAGACAAATCTGTGAAGTTTGATACATATCATGGAGAATATGATACATTAAAGACACTTTCTTTTGTTGCCTAGTTTGATATTGCTTTTAGTGATGAGGATTTTACTCAAAAATCCATGATCCGACATATAAGCATATTCATGAAAGGTACTACTGCTTATTGGTGGCTTACTGAGAAGCTCTCACGAAATCTTGTTAGATCATGGGAAGAGTTGGAGGAGAGGTTCTATGCCAAGTTCTTGTCTCCCAATGCAATAAATGAGATAACAATGAAGTGGGATTAGGTGAAGCAGAATGAGGGAGAAACGGTGAATGCATGTGCAAAAGTTTTGGAAAGTGTTTTTGGAGGTGTCTCTGAAAGAAGTATATGAGCGAGGGGAAATACTTTACTTGTGATACACTAAGCATATTGCAAATGCATGCCCAAACAAGAAGAAGCATGATAGTGCGAATGCCTCAAAGCCTAATGTGCATATGGTTCCGGATGTGCAGGGCAACAATTCACATGATAGCAAAGATGGGGTTGTATGTAAAGCTTGGGGAGAGCTTAAGGATCAACCCACTTTGTTCGTGTTTAATGATCGTGCAACTGAGAACTTCATATCTACACAGATGGCAGCTACGTTGGGTATTGAAGTGAAGAACATGGGTTCTTAAATTGAAGCAAGGGCTGTCTTTGTTGGTAGATAAGTGCAGGTCATGCGTATTATTGGCAAGTTAAGCATGCACATTCAAGGCTATATTGTGCATGCTTAACTTGCCAATAATACGCATGACCTGCACTTATCTACCATGAAAACTTTCTTGTAGCGTCTTTGAATGGTTGTGATATATTGCTTGGAAAGCCTTGGCACATGTGCATTGATCTATGCAAGGCTTATAAGACCAACAGGATCGCCTTCATGCATAAAGGCCGAGAGCAAGAAGTAATCAAAAGAGTGTTTTTGCGTACTTGAATTTTGCACAAGACCATGTTCAAGGAACCAATGTGCATGTAGGCACTCTTAGTAATGATAGGCTGAAATTCTTGCAAGAGTACAATGATTGTTTTGTTGATGAATTACCAAATGAGTTGCCATCCATACGACCGGAAGATCATCGCATTGATGTTGTGCCGGGTAGCTCACCACCTAATAGGCCGGATGAGATATTTGCAACGGATGCGTATGTAGAGGCTTGAATATTGTGTTTGCTCAGGTGTGGGCAGCCATTGCAAGGTCACAAGACAAACATAAAAAGGTTGCCGACAAGCATAGAAGGCAATTTGATGTCAAAGAGAATGATTGGGTATTGTTGAAATTTGAGAAAGCAAGACTTGCAAAGAGGCTTGGCAAAGAGGGTGCATGCAACCAGGTACTATGGGCCTTTTCGAGTGATCAAGAAGATCAATGAAGTGGCTTTCAGGTTGGCATTGCCTAGTTGTTGACATATACACAATGCTTCTCATGTGAGTCTCCTTCGCAAGTATGTAGGGCCAGAGCTCAGTGAACTGGTCATTGAGGGTCCACCAGAAGTAGATGAGCTTGAGGAGATTTTGTAGCCAGAACAAATTGTGTATCACAAGGAATGCAAGCTTGCATGCAAGGTTATCAGGCTTTACTTTGTGAAGTTTAAGAACTATCTTTCCATTGATGCGAAATGGGTAGATGAAGAGTTCTTTAGAAATTGCCTGCACTTGCTTCAGATGTATTTGGATGCTTTTTAGTTGCGGACAACTGTTTAGAAGCCGAGGGGGATGTCACTATTTGGTTACCCATTGGTCTACCCGTGCTTTCTCATTATGAATGTACATTGGATTGGCGTCCATGGTAGTTGCATATGACGGGGATTGATGCCACTCATGTGACACTGTGGACTTGGCTTTCCGTTGGGACTTGTACCTATGAGTATATGCTTGAGCCTGGAGGATTGATATTCCATTGGGTCTGGTACCTCGTGTACTTGCCTGGAACACATCTATTTTAGTATAGTCTCATGAACGGAGATTGTCCATACCAATGCTGCATTGCATAGCATCTTTATGTGCTTGCTTGCAAATTGAATTTGCATGTTGTTTTCATGCTTGCTTGACCAATGTGTAATTCAAGGTAAGGGGACACCTGCTCGTGAACCGTGCGTATGAAGCTGTTTGTTGACATGGTTATGTGGCATGTGATAGGTGGTACGTATTGGTCAAGACCTAGCCTTAGGAACTAGCATTAATTTATAAGTGAGTGTGTACATACTTCATTAAGTTTTGGACGACCAAAACTCACTTATAAATTATGACCAGTCCTGTGTTCGCGCACACTGATGTCCCGAAGCTCCTCAGACCTTATCCCCTTTGTACAAAGAGAGCAACCAGCCATGTGTCCATCCTAGCTTGGACCACAAGTCACTTGTTCTCTTTGCCCGGTACCCTCTCATCACCTCTCTCTTCTCTCTCCAGAAGTAGGTCCCTTCTGTCATGAGGCCTTTTGGCTGTATTTTCTGCACTTTCTCCTTCCTAGCTTGCACCACAAGTCACTTGTTCTCTTTGCCCGATACCCAGGGTGGACATCTCATCACCTCTCTCTTCCCTCTCTCCAGAAGTAGGTCCCTTCTGTCATGTGTCCATCCTAGCTTGCACCACAAGTCACTTGTTCTCTTTGTCCGGTACCCAGGGTGGACATCTCATCACCTCTCTCTTCCCTCTCTCCAGAAGTAGGTCCCTTCTGTCATGTGTCCATCCTAGCTTCCCTTCTGTCATGTGTGCATCCTAGCTTGCACCACAAGTCACTTGTTCTCTTTGCCCGGTACCCAGGGTGGACATCTCATCACCTCTCTTCCCACTCTCCAGGTCCCTTCTGTCATGAGGCCTTTTGGCTGTATTTTCTGCACTTCTCCTTCCCAACTCCATATTTAAGCTTACTAGTGTGTTTTCCAAGCTTCCAAGAGTGTTTCTAGGTGATATTCACTCTCCTACACACTCCCAGCGACTGAAAGTTAGCAAAACAGTCCTTTCTTTGTGCTGTAATTTTTTGTCTTTTTTTTTGAAAGCCTTAATTGAAGGTTTCAACTCTTAGGACACTTCCATCACGAAGACTTTCGTTGTTGTCATCGACTCTACTTGCAACTGGTAAGCTTTAATGCTTAATTTTATGGAAGCAAGTAGGAGGAGGGAGGAGCAAGACTCCGTTCCGTGTTCACATACTCTGTGTAGTGTTCTTTTGTCCTACGTGCTCTCTTACAGATTGTTACTACTATGTGTTGGTGGAACAATACAGAGAAGATGGTAGGGAACATGGACACGTGAGAGGGTAGTGTGAGTTGCAGATCTTGACCGACAACCATATTGTTTGCAATACTATTTTCATATGCATTGGTATGGAAATCTGGTCAGAAATGCTCGTGACACTATTTACTTAATTCTGCCAAGATTAATCTATTTGAGGGAGGGATCGGACGTTCCAGCTCATTGTGCGTCTCTTGTAAATTCAACAAATTACACCTTGTATTGATCCTGTTGTCCATTAAATCTTGGTGTATTTAAGTGTATTGATTAGCATCGTGTTCAACCAAACATTCCACACCGACTGGTGGAATTACAACCCGTGTGCACTCTGATGTTGCCAATGAAGATCCCATGTAGATAACATTGGAGAATCAATCTCTCTCTTTCTTTCACATCGCCCTCCGGATCCAAAGAGATGTAAAAGGCTAGTTGAAGACTAGAAGGACTAGTCAGCATGGATATATGCCATTGCATCCGCGGAAGTCAACGCAGTAGCTGCCACCTCTGAAGCCTTGGTGTCGTCATCTGATGAAGAACTAGATGCTACCTTCTTTGCTTTACGTTGTGCCTTGTCCTTTTTCTTCACCTCACGTACCTTCATGGTTTGGCCCTTTTTATCATAATACCAACACTTCACCTTTGACTTTGACTTACCCTTCTCTTTTTTCTTTGTGCAGCAAAAGCTTACGCCTCACCTTTACCCACGTGCCCAAACCTTTTGTTGCTCATCTCTTCTTCAAGTAACAGTGTTGAGACCTCCTCAAAATCAAGAGACTTATCCCTATGCCCAATTGTCAAAGAAGTGACAAAACTACGATAAGGAGACAACTTGCTTAAGAGTCTATGCGCCAACTGTGTATTATGAACTTTGGAATCACTGGTCACCAACTTGTCTCTTAATGATGGTCACCAACTTGTCTCATATCATTAAGAGTCAAACCATATAGCTGACTTTCCAAATCGATCACTCTAGCGAGGCTCTTCGTCTCAAACTATCGTTGCAAAATCCAACGTGGTCAGGCAAAGGCTTGAGCATCACGCTCGTTCCAATTTGCAATCAACTGTGAGTCAACTACTACTTCTTCATCAATTGCGCTTTTGTGATCCTCAATGATAAGTCTCCTTCTCAACATGGATGTGAGACTCTTCTTTGGCCCTCCTAGTTTCAACTCCTTGCCGTCAACAAGTTTCCACCGCTTGCAGGCAACAAGCTCACTCTTTCCACAATGGATAGTTGGATCCATCCAACTTGCTTGGCTTTGAGAACCCAATAGGTAGTAGAGATGCCATGCCACAACCCTAAACCAATCCTTATGCAAAAACCTCAACCAATAGTGCAAAGAACCTTGTATTTGCAGCCAAAACAGCACTTGCGGTAGAAAAAACAGCTTACCCCCTTTGTGTTTGAACTGGAAATAGTCCTCCCGGCAACTTGGGCTTGATGAAGAGTTGCACCACACTTGCGTTTTTTTGAACATGGGCTGAATCACCTTCTCCTCCCTCCACGAGATTGTTGGGTCACGGGAGAAGAGCTCTAAATGTCGAGGTAAAGAGGAGTGCTCAAGCATAGCACGGGCCATCACCATGATAGTCCAATTTCGTTCTCTCTGCAACTCCACTATGATGGAGTGTATGCTGTAGTAAGCTGTCTCCAAATGCCCTGATCCTTGCCATATTGTTGATACTCTTGGGATATAAACTCACCCCCTCTGCCAGTCCTGAGAACCTTATCAAAGAATCAGTCTCTTTTTCCACCTCAGTTCTCCAATCACGTAAGTGCTGAAAAGCCTCATCCTTGGTCTTCAAAAAGAAAACCCAAGTAAATTTGGAAAAGTTATCCACCATCACAAGAATGTACAACGCCTTACTCAAAGACGCGGTACTCATCGGATCACATAAGTCTGCATGAACAAGAGCAAGTGATGTCGAAGTGTTAGGGTTAGGGTTCCACAGAGGCAGACACAGAGAATCAGCAGCAGCAAGCAACAAACAGGAGATGGTGATTGATGCTCACACAAGAGATTGCATTGGAATGTGTGGAGCTAGAGAGTCAACTTCATAATATCAAAATACAATAAATATGGTGGTGTCCTTTCACACTAGATATCCAACGGGAAAAACCTGAAGGGATAGTGATGGCTAGTAAGTATGGTGGTGGGTGTCTACGGAAACTCACAAAGATCAGCCATCAATCTCCTCAGCCATACACAATCTACTGTGGCTATAAAGGTTGCCTTGTACTCAGCCTCACAAGTAGATGTGGCAATAGTGGGTTGCCTTTTGCTCAACCATGATATGCATGAATGCCCCAAAAAGAAACAATTCCCATTGGTGGATTGCCGTGTATCATAGTCACCAGCCCAATCGGAATCACTGTAAGCATGTAACGGCAAGCTACTCCCCTCGGGATATACCAAAGCAAGATCCAGGGAGCCCTCAAGATAGCGGAAGATCCACTTCACTGCTTGCCAATGCTTTGTACCTGGATTGTGCATAAATTTGCTGCACTAGTGAATATCTGGGCGTGTGTTTAATAAGTATATGAGGCAGCCCACTGCTTGGCTGTAAACACTCATATCAAAAGGCTCTCCAACATCATACATGCTCAATTTTAGCCCTGGCTCCATCGGAGTAGAGATGAGCTTACAATCTTGAAACCCAAATTTGTGCAACAGCTTTTGAATGTACTTTGATTGTTGTACATAAATCCCATCATTTGTGTGCACAAATTGTATGCCCAAATAATAATGCAATGCTCCCAAATCTGTCCTCTTAAATGACGTTTGCAATTTCAGCTTTGAATGCTAAAATTTTCTCCATATCATTTCCAGTTACCAACATATCATGCACATAAAGAATGAGCATAATCAAAGTGCCATGATCCTCTTTCACATAGAGGGTGCTCTCTGTTGGACTATTTCGAAACCCTACGTGGTCAAATAAGTATGTATCTTCTCATACCAAGCTCGGAGAGCTTGCTTGAGACCATAAAGTGCTTTTCGAAGTTTGCATACTTTGTTTTCATGACCATGCATCACAAAACCAATGGGCTGATTTACATAACTTCTTCCTCCAAATCCCCATTGTGAAAAGCTGATTTTATGTCGAACTGATGAACTTTCCATCCATGATGTGCAGCCAACGCAACAACACATCTAAATGTGGCCATATGAGAAGTAGGTGCGACAGTCTCATCATAATCAACGCTCTTTTTCTAGGCAATATCCTTTGGCCACTAGCCTAGCCTTGTACCTGTCAATGGTACCATCAGACTTTCTTTTCAACTTGTATATCCACTTTACGCCAAAGGGTTTCTTGCCAGCAGGCAAGTCTACTAAATCCCATGTGCTGTTTTTATGGATAGAATCCATGTCATTTTGCATGGCTTCTATCCAATGTCCTTTGGCCACTAGCCTAGCCTTGTACCTGTCAATGGTACCATCAGACTTTCTTTTCAACTTGTATATCCAGTTTACGCCAAAGGGTTTCTTGCCAGCAGGCAAGTCTACTAAATCCCATGTGCTGTTTTTATGGATAGAATCCATGTCATTTTGCATGGCTTCTATCCAATGTTCATCCTCATGAGCCTCTTCAAATGAGTCTGGCTCATCTGCATCACAAAGTGTGTACTCATGCAAGCAACATCTGCATGTTCTCTTGAATTACGTGAACCAACTCGTGTCCTGCCATGCCAACAAGTGGAGCTGAAAGTTTGCTCTCCTGTAAAGTACGGAGCAGCCCCAACGAGGCACAACTCTAGTCTCTTCGGTACTCTAGTCTCTTCGGTACTCTAGTCTCTTCGGTTGCTGTCCACTCTTGCTCCACTTCTTCCTCTACATTTTGAGGTGTAATGAGCTCATTTATGGACTGATTTTGAGCACCTAAATGCTGTCCATTAGGCAAAGTTGATGGTGGATCTGTTGTGCCATCAATTCCCAACGGGAGAAGTCCTTCAAACATGTTAAGTGGGCTTGAAGGTGGTTGTCGAAAAAATTCAGCCATTGGCTGGTTTGAATTTTCAGCAAACACAACATCTCTACTGTCAAAAATCTTGTGTGTGAAAGGATTAAAGAGATGGTAGCCTTTACTCCCACTGCTGTAACCCACAAATATGCACTTAGTTGCTTTGTCATCAAGCTTACCTCGCAATTGCTGAGGTACATGTGCATAAGCTATACATCCAAAAACTCTGAAGTGTTTAACTTTAGGTTTCCTTTCATGCCAGGCCTCATATGGCGTTATGGTTTTCAATGCTTTGGTAGGGCATCTATTCAACATGTGTAGCACACATTATTACCTCGATCGAGAATTTGTGAGGCAAGCCTTTGCCTTTAACCATGCATCTAGCCATTTCCATCAAAGACCTGTTCTTTCTCTCAGCAACACCATTTTGTCGAGGAGAATATGACATCATGCATTTATGCTTTATGCCTTTTTCTGCCATAAAAGCTTTGAAAGCAATGGACATGAATGTCCCCCCTTGATATGGACGGAGGGTTTGCACTTCGCAACTTGTTTGATTTTCAGCTTGTGCCATAAAATGTTGAAAACATGCAAATACATTAGATTTTACTTTCAATGGATACACCCAAGCAAATCTGGAGTAGTCATCGATAAAGGTTACAAAGTATAGATTCTTTCCAATAGATGTTGTCCACATAGGACCACACACGTCACTGTGCACAAGCTGTAATTTCCGGATAGCCCTTGTTGATCCATCTTTTGGGAATGCATTTCTGTGCATCTTACCCAATATACACCCTTCACAAATAGTGACTTGGCTTTTTGCAGTTTGCAACTTGTTTGATTTTCAGCTTGTGCCATAAAATGTTGAAAACATGCAAATACATTAGATTTTGCTTTCAATGGATACACCCAAGCAAATCTGGAGTAGTCATCGATAAAGGTTACAAAGTATAGATGCTTTCTAATAGATATTGTCCACACAGGACCACACGCGTCATTGTGCACAAGCTGTAATTTCCGGATAGCCCTTGTTGATCCATCTTTTGGGAATGCATTTCTGTGCATCATACCCAATATGCACCCTTCACAAATAGTGACCTGGCTTTTTGTAGTAGTGACATTTTTCCTTTTTCTTAGACTTGTCTACATCATTTTTAGTCTTTTGTGAAGGCTGTCTTGAATCAATTTTTAGCTGAAAATTGCTTTTGGCTTTTCCCTTGTCCTTGTCTTGGGCAACAAAAGCCCCATCACTACCACACATGACAGAAGATTTGTTCTTCTGTTTGTGCTCCTCCTATAGTAACAAGCCAACCAACTCTTCAAACAAGATTGGTTCGAGTTTCGCCGCATGACCGATGTGTGGAAGTTCAAGTAAGTTTCTAGCAGCGATGATAATGTAGGTAAATTGGTCGAATGCTCCAAAAATGGGCTCAATGTAGAAACGCCCTAATTTTTAGGCAGCCAAATATACCAAATCTGAACCGGATCTGCACTTGTAAATTTGCTAATGCGATTGTCACCTGTACCAAATGCTGTAATGCCCCAAAAATTGGGGCAAATGACCCAATGCCAAGCAAGTCTGCCTGTAATATCCAAAAAATTGGGGGAAACGCCCCAATGCCAACCAAATGTGCTTGTAATATCCAAAATTGCCTGCAAATAGTGCCAATTTTTGCAAAATCCCCAAATTTCTTGTGCAATTATACACCAAATTTGCTAAAATCAATGCCAATGTTACAATTGTGCAGGCTCAATGGTGAAAAGCCCCAAATTTCAAAAGGCAATGTGTGCAATTTTAGGTCAAAAAGTTACAAATCCCACAGACCTTGCAGATATGAAATTTGAAGTTGCTTTGGGCAAATCTGAGATATAGGTACTATACAGTTGGACTAGCAAGTTGCTTTGGACAGATCTGAGGTGGTACAGGGCGCAGGTACAATCGTACGGCGGCGCAGGGCGCAGGTACAGGAGAGTGCAGGCCTTGGCGGCGACGACGGGCGTCGTGCGGCGGCGGCTGCTTGTGAGGGCGACGATAGAGGCGGTGGCGCACAGGTCTGAGAGGCGACGAACTCAGATCTGGAGGCGGCGAAGGCAGGTATGTTGGCAGCGGTGTTGCACAGCACGGATCTGATTGCCGGTGACAACGGCGGCGTAGGCAGATCTGACAGGCGGCTGAGCACAGCGGCGGCGGGCAAGGCGAAACCCTAACCCTAGGCGGTGCACAGTGGTGGCTGAGCAGAGTGGCGACAGCAGAGGCGGTTGAGGGCGGCGGCGGCGGCTGAGGGCGGAACCCTAACCCTAAACAGCAAAACCCTAATGCCAATAGGTTGAAGCTCAAGCTCTGAAGGGCAGTAGGGGGCAAACCCTAACCCTAACCCTAACCAGGCTCTGATACCAATGTTGGGTAGGAGGGAAGCTAGCTTGCACACACACACAACCTCAAGCACAGAGAAACGTGAGTGCTGGAAAAGATGTACTCAATAATGATATGAAATGAAAATACAAGTGACTACTAAAAGGCCTAGGGCTAAGTGCCCAACACACATAAGTGTGTTCACTCGGGAAAAAATCTGTGTCCAGTCATTGGGAAAAAGTGCCCGTGAGTAAGCTGGGTTCACACCTGAACTAGCCGGGAGTGGACATGACCAACAACTTTCTTCAAATGGTGAGCGGTAGTAGAAGCTCCTGCGTTTTCACCTCTACGCGGTGAGAAGCAGCGTTTTCAGCAGATCCATCGCTCCACGAAATGAAAAACATCATATGCCTTTGCATTTTCAGCTCCACATGATGAAGACCAGCAATACACGATTTCACTTGGGCTTCCTATAGCTGTCTGCATAGTCAACTTTGCTATGGCAGCAAAAATGCAACTCCAACAAGGAACCAACAGCAGCAAACCAAGAAAGAACTCGCATGAATTGTAGGACACGCGCACAGCTCCACGTGCATTTGAATTAGCACGAGATGGATAGGAGTAGATTCTTCACATTAAAGAGCAGCAACACACACCAAGACAGCTCAAAGCCAAAGCTCTGATACCATGTTAGAAAATGCGTAGTCAATGGGAGAGAAGAGGAGAGAGAGAGCACAAGGGAACTTGCTTCAGCTTGATTGCACTTATGAATAATGTTACATGACGGTCCTTTATATAGGCGCTGGAGCTAGCCACAAAGTGAGTGCACTAAAGTGTATTCACACTAACCTTACACCTAATTAAGAGGCTGTTCACATGCCCACAAGCATAACACTTACGTATGTTATGTGATGTCACCTCAAGGAGGCTCACAAGTGGAGATGCACTGTAAACCCTACCTCGAACAATCATAGGTGTGGGAGCAAAATAACCTTTTGCTACGAGGTGAGATTTGTACTTATGTAAAGAACCATCAGATTTATACTTTGTTTTGAAAACCCACTTAAGACCAAGGACGTTTCTTTTACTTGACCTTGGGACAAGCTCCCAAGTCTTGTTTTTCTTGATGGACAGCAGCTCACTGTTCATGGCATCCCTCCATTTCTTATGTGCCATTGCATCTTCAATAGAAGTTGGGTATGCAACCTTCATTAAGTGACTCATCAAGGCATAGTAGAGCATTTGACCGTGTTGCCGTCTGTTGTTGAGATTCTTTCCTAGAGACACTTTGATCTTCCGACTCTAGCAGTGTTCCAAGCTTATCGAAGTTGTCTCTGATCTTAGCCAGCCAAGGGACTCTGATATTATGAAGAGCACCATATTCAACCTGAACAGTAGCAATTATCACCGACCGCTTCCCATTGCGAGAGGCTCTAGCATGTGGGACAAGATTACAGAAGTTTTCTTCTCTTTGCTTATAGGCAGAGAACTTTGAGACACATATGAGCTTGGTAAGCAGTTTAGTTGTTACCAGATTTGTAGGATTTTTTTTAAGGTTGTAACTCGTAGCCCTGTACAAAAGCTACAGTCAACTTGCTTTCGGGAGTCCCAAGATGATTGATAAAGATGCTTAAGTTACGTTTCAACAATATGAAAATGCTGCTACATTTTTATACCTGCTGTTCACTCACTTTTCACAGGCGTTTCGTGAGGCGTCGGGTACAGTATATATAGCTGAAGCAAAATTAGAAGATCCTACTCAGCAAGCAGAAGCAATGGCTTTTGTTCGAGCATGTGCAAGATTTGGGCTGGGGCTGTATCTTCATCATGCGGAAGAGTAGTAATGATAGTTTTAATGTGCCGATTACCTGCCAAGACTACCTTAGTGTTTATTATGTAGTGGAGCAAGAAATGAGTTTGTAGATTGTAAATTTGACCTTATCTTTCTTAGAACTTTTTGGCATGTCTGTCTGATGTACATGGTAAAAAGAGAAACATGCTCATTCCCTTTTCCCTGGCCTTTTTTTTTCCCAAAAGAAAGAGTGTTAATCATCACAACGTCAAAATCACCTGAAAGCCTGCGGGAGCGAGTTTCTAATGTTCAAGAAAACGAATAGATTAACACAATACAGAACAATGAGTTGGGTAATGGATATGAATGGCAAAACGGATTTCTCTCATAAATTTTATGAAACAGATTTGAGTGCGGCGGTATGACAATGTGTGGTGGCGCACACATGCATGCACATGCTCGCTCACTCAAAAACTCTCTCTCTCTCTCTCTCTCTCTCTCTCACACACACACAAACACACACACACACACACATACACACAAAACGCACACGAACTGCCTTCCTTTGTTTATGTTTTCTGGTAGGATTCTGCATCACATGTTCAGGACAGTATTACTAAACAGTAGAAATCAAGTCTCATGGCCAATTTGGCCCAATCTAGATGTTACTACGATTCTCTCTCATACGCACACGCACATGCACACGCACACACATGGTGACATTGTATTAGCGCCTCTCTCTCTCTCTCTCTCTCTCTCTCTCTCACACACACACACACATGCACACACATGGTGACATTGTATTAGCGCCTCTCTCTCTCTCTCTCTCTCTCTCTCTCTCTCTCTCACACACACACACACACACACAAGCACATAGAGACGCACATGCAAATAGAAAGTGACATTGTGGCTCTTACAAGTTTTCTTTTTCCAGCTTTTTATTTGACTAAGTATTCTCGAGGGTTCATTGTTCTGCCTTTTGGTCTCATAGACCTTTGGGGTCTTTTGAAGACGTTAATACAACACACACTCTCTCTCTCTCTCACACCACACACTCTCTCTCTCTCTCTCTCTCTCTCTCTCACACAACACACACACACACTCTCTCTCTCTCTCTCACACCCCCCCCCCATTATTTCTTGGTTGTAATAGTGTTTAGGAGATGCTTTAGGCATCTTCTAACACATGTTATATACTTGAATGGTCTCAGAGGTCATTTTGGCCTTACATAATGTTAGAAAGTCTCTCTCTCTCACACACACGCGCGCACACTCATGTGACGATTTATGGGGTATGCTTTGTAACAAAATACTTGTCTTGAAACAAATAGCAACATCTTTTAGAGTACAAGATAGAACAATAGAGAATTATGTAATTACCCATGCGCAGGTTTTTGAAAAGTGGTTCTTGCACCTTTGGGAAGGTAGATCTTGCTTAGGGTTTGGTCCATGAGGAATCTCTTCTCAGGAGAGCGCTGGGGGGTGCAAGAGGTGTGCCGCCTACTATTGGGGGTCTCCTTGGAACTATCACCACCTCATCCCCTTTTTCCTTGTGCTTTAGAGTTGATGGCGGGCTTCATGGATCTATAAAAGGCATGTGCCTCCTTGTACTCCTCAACTAAGAGGTACATGCTTTGTGTCAAAGAGGTACTGACGGCAATCTTGCATCAGCTAGAGTTGCTTCTAAGCACCGTGGAAGAGGACGAGGATGCCGATGGGGGAGCAAACAATACTAGCTTCGATGATGAGATGGCCGTGTCATGCATGGAGTGTCAGCTGGGCGCTCTCATCTAGTTGATCATGCATCAGCTGGTCCCTCTCATCCAGTTGAAATGGTCCCTCCAAAGAAAAGCATGGCGAGGGGGTGGGGTACTTTGGTGAGGATGAGGTTGAAAACGGAGGATCTCACCACCTCCTCGAAGATGTGTTGGCGGTGGTATAGATCTAACAGGCCGGAGGGTGGTTGTGGGGCATGGAGAGGCTGAAAAGGTTGGTGGCGGTGTCGATCAGGATGTCCATCTAATGCTTCGTGGACGGCATGACTTGCTTCTCTACTGGACGTTCTCTTCTGGGTGGGCTTTGGCGGCAAGTTGCTGCTCTTCCAAATTCGTGGCGAGGGTGCTTGTGAAGATTCCTCTTCTGTGAGAGCTGGTTTATTGGGCCTGTGCTCCTCGAGTTCATTCAGGAGGATATGCTCTAAGCGGGCAACAGGGTGCGCACCTGTAATTTTTCATTCAGGGATATTGCGGCAGCGGCGAAGGCAGCGGCCCGGAGCTGCTCTCCATGAAGGTGCTGGCCACCATCTCCTGCATGAGGGTTGTGACTGTAGGTGGGAAATCAGGCACGGGGCTCTCTGAACTCTGCGGTACCTGAAAAAGGTCCAAGTCTCAACCGGTCTATGAAAGTCATCACCTCTGGCTGACGAGCAATGTAGTTGACTTTATGCTCTCTAGCGTATAAAGATATATAATCTTGATGGGCCACCTGTTTCCTGAAGTAGGGCTGGGAAACTCTCATTGGCCCAAGACAATGTGCCCCATGAGGCAGTGTTTGCCTTAAGGGAGTCAATATGATGGGCTAGAAAGAGTATTTGAGGCATGTTCCTTAGAGTTTGGCTTGAAAGAGTATTTGAGGCATGTTCCTTAGCCATGACGGTTGGGTGCCAAGACATTGTACTCCATGAGAATGTGTTTACCTTAAGGGAGTCAATATAATGGGCTAGAAAGAGTATCTGCTCTTCGAGGGAGTCAATATGATGGGCTAGAAAGAGTATATGAGGCATGTTCCTTAGCCATGACGGTTGGGTGCCAAGACATTGTACTCCATGAGAATGTGTTTACCTTAAGGGAGTCAATATAATGGGCTAGAAAGAGTATTTGCTCTTCGAGGGGGTCAATATGATGGGCTAGAAAGAGTATCTGAGGCATGTTCCTTAGCCATGACGGTTGGGTGGCTGCAATAGCTGTAAATGCAGTTTGGAGCAGTGTGTAGAGGTGACAGAATGACAGCAAATGCGTGGATGAAATTGGCAAGAGTTTGGCTTGAAAGAGAGAGAGTAGTGAAAAAAATGAACAGGGGGGCTTCGCTTTATATAGGTCCAGTGAAGGAATGTACGTTTACATGTGGGAACGTCTGTTTGCAGGGGCCATTTGAAGGAACAAGTGTATGCAGGGCGCAGCAAACTTACGTTCACAGATGAGTGAACGTTGTGGCCAGATGAGTTAACACTTATTCGCAGGTTGAACGTGCGTGGCCAAGCGAAAGAACGTGCGTGGCCAAGCGAAAGAACGTGCATTGCCAATGAAGAACGTCCATTTGCAAGTGGAGCATGTAATTTTTCATAGTGTTAAGTGGAGCATATAATTTTTCATAGTGTTGCACAGAGTTGTGCCCTAATCTAGGGAAGTGTAATTCATGCATGAGGCATAGTAGGTAATTTAGAGCTCATAGTGAAAATGACAGGTGTAGTGAATGAGCTATCGGGTGCAATCTTTTAGGATTTTTTCCATCAATGTCTCTCCAAGCGATGGGTTGTACCATGGACCAGACTTTCGCCCGCTATGTCCCTCCCATCTAGTGATTTATTCAGATGGATATTGATGAAGAGGCTGAGGAGGTGAGTGGTGTGCATATGCTTCCATGGGGGACTTTTTCATTACATTCGCTTCCTGCTTTATTTGCATTCTTTAACTTCTCCAACACAATGATGTACTTAAACATTCCACTACTTTTTTTGACCTTTGGCACTTCTTGCTTATTGGTGGTGGATGAGGGTTTAATACTTGTTTCTTGCCCATATGGTGAGGCTAGCCTTCTTGGGGTAGGTAGGGCAATGGCTGGTGGTTGAGGCTTTGTGTTTCCTTGTGGTGAGGTGAGAAAGCCTACCTGGGGGCCACTGGGAAGTGGGCAAGAGACGAGTAGAATACTAAGATCCTCGTTAGTTGCCTCTTGGGATGGTGTAGATGTATGTCCTTCCTCTCGAAGCTCGGCGGGCTTCCCAATGTTGGTTGGTTCTCCTCCATTTTTTGTTTTCTCTTGATTAGGATGGTTGTCAGCGGTTGTGGTTTCAAGGTGCTTTTTGGCTTCCCATTGTTGTGTGGTGGGTGACTTTTGGAGAGGCATAGAGGGTGCCTTATTTGATGTGGCACATTTGGGCACCAATGTGGTTATTACCCTCAAAATACCCTTGTGCTAGGATAAGTGGTTTGCATACCCACCATCTGTTCATTGTGTCAACTAGGCTTGTGGGGTTTTTGGTTGAGGGAGGTGAGGGAGGTGAGGGGACTATGCCGAGTCCTTGCGGAACCAAGGAGCCATAGTAAAGTTGTTACCTTCATTAATAGCCTTGGCCGTGCAGTAGTAACTTCTCTTTACCCCACCAGGTTTGGGGGAGGGGGGGGGGCTTTGAGCTTATTGCCTTTGCGTTTGAACTGAGAACATTCCTCTTGGCAACTTGGGCTTGATGAAGATTGGATAGATGGCCCACAACATGCAAATAAGAAAGTCACTCATGCCTGTTCTCCATCGTTTGGTAATGGAAAGTGGGTTGGGATAAATTACACTCTGACTTTCTCTCAAAGTTTGTCTCTTTAACTCTCTCATCATCTCTCTCTCTCTCTCTCTCTCTCTCTAGAAGTTCAAGATTAGGTTCACTTTCTGATTTATATGAGTTGTGGGAAACCACAATAGGGGATTGATGTAAAGTTAGTCTTACTCTGGATCCAACATATCCATTATAGACCATACTACTAGATTCTACTCTCGCTTTGACGTGGAGGCGAAGGAATGCAGGTATATTATTTGCCATCATCACCAGTGTTATTGATTTGACCCTAGCATACTACTACCACAACTTGTGAAGTTGAAGGAGAAGCATCATAGCAATTCATTTTATGGATAAAGAATTTCTAAGATCAGATAGCGACGGTGGGGATCACCAAGGCCGATGAAGAATTGACATATAGGTGCATCCGTGGGTTATCCCTGAAGTATGATAGTTTGGTGACCTCATTGAATACATAGTTGCAAAACCCGCCTCTTACTTTTGAGGAGTTCGATGTAATGATGGTGGAGGAGGAGATACGTTTGAAAGACAAAGATAGTAGTGACATTGCATTCTTCGTAAATGTAAAGAAAAGTAAGGGTAAGGGCTCCAGTAATTCCAATGCTTTTAAGAAAAAGAAGAATTCATAGGCAATTTTTTTCGACTACAACGACAAGCTTGTTTAGCGATCAATTCATGTAGACTGAAGGAACTTGAGATTTGCATCTAGAGGTGATTAGGGTTTGTAGAAATGAATTTGAATCAACATCTTAGCATACTAGATAGTAAGAAAGAGATTAGCACTAATGATAATGCTAATGATAAGAATGAAGCATTAGAGGTTTAGCTCAAAAGCTCATATGTTTGATTCACTAGATAGAGTGTCTTTTTTAAGGCTTGAGTATATGTCCATTATATGTTTGATTCACTAGATAGAGTGTCTTTTTTAAGGCTTGAGTATATGTCCATTAGCCATTAAACATGGCCCATAAGCTTGGTTAAGCATCACCTAATCTTTTCTAGATTTGAGGACTATCTCCTTTGAAGTGGGCAATTGTTTGGTATTCTTTCTTTCTTCTTCGAGGTGCCTACTTTTGGTCTCCACATGGGCTGATCCTTTGGGCTCCCTTTGATCATTTGAACTATGTAGTCTATGACTTATGAAACTGTTACAAATGTTTGAGGGTCACACACCACTCTATCTTAATTTAAACATTTGTCCCACATCACTTGCTATTTCAACACTCCCCATCAAGTGATGACTTCTACCACCATACATACACTAGACCTACACTCCAAGTGTTCTATCATAGGCTACAATGTTGGCTTAAAGCGTGTAGTTTTACACAGGGGTAAGAATACAATGAGTGGGTATAAACACAAGGTGAGAGGGATGCCCTCATCCCCATCAACTAGAAGACTGGGTATAAACAAGGTGAGAGATATGTCCTTGTCCCCATCGACTAGAAGACTGGGTATAGGTGAGAGGGTCTCCGATGATTTTGGCCTCTTTCTTGGGAAGTCCCTTTACTTGGCTCTTCTTTCGTCACACGATGTTTTCTTGAGTATTGTTTGGAGTCTTATTCTTGCTCCAACAATCTCTATGTATGTGGATTACCTTTGCCACAAGAGTTGCACTTCACTCTGGCTTTTGGTCCTTTGGTGAAGAAAGCTTTCTCTTCATATTGTCATGTAGATCCATGTACTTTGACTTTGAGTCTCTTTTTGTCCTTGATCAAGGCTTTTGGTCCTTTGGTGAAGAAAGCTTTCTCTTCATATTGTGATGTAGATCCATGTACTTTGACTTTGAGTCTCTTTTCGTCCTTGATCAAGGCTTCAATGCTGCTGAAGGTCGGGTCAAGTAGGTTCTTTAAGGTAGCTACACACAGGTTGAATACTTCCAAGGTTATACTCTTGAGAAGGATTGCCATGGCATTCTTTTCTTCAATTGGAGATCCAACACATGCAAGTTGTTGCATAACACTTTTTATTTTATTTAAATGTGCTTGGAGTGAGTCTCTCTCTTTAATGTCCAACCCAAAAAACTGTTTTTTAAAATTTATTTTTGAGTTCGTTTGTTCGGCACCAAATGGTTTCTCTAGTTGATCCCATGGTCCTTTAGAGTTTTCTTTTCATGCAATGTGATGGACGAAACTATCACCTAGCCCTAATGTAATGATGGCTAGAGCTCTCTCATCTCTCCCCAACCAAAATCTTTTATTCTCCTCTTCTAATCTTGGACATTTTTCCCTTCCACCATCTTTCATGAGAATAAACATGAGTTTTACTTACCATGTGTGGAAACCTTCACCATTAATTTTATCTACTATGAGTGGATTTGATATAGTTTCCTTATGGGAATGGGAAGGTCTTTTCAATATCTGTTTACCCAAAGCTATTGTCTAGTCCCTTACAAAAGTAGAGATATGCATTTTATGTAATTAATGTTGAAAATACAAGTGAATAGGGTGTGTGCAGGAACAAGCCCTTGGTTAGAGGCTGTAAAAGAGGATGAGTAAATGTGAAAGAACCTGTGAAAAGGTGAGAAGAATCTACTGGGAGAGAATAAAGGGTAGCATGAGAAGATTTAGGAAGTGTGGAGATATTCTGGGAAGTGTGGAGATATTCTGGGAAAAGTGAAGAGGTGGAGAGAATCAGGGAAAAGAGGTGGAGTGAATCATGGAGAAATCAGTGGGATTTGATGCTTGATGTAAACTCTATAAATTGAGGCATTGTCCTAATGAGAATTTGCTGGTTTTTGATTATCTATGCCTACATTAATCTATTTATTAATTACCTACTAATTATGTCTAAATTATTTGTTAATCACTTTGTTAATGATGTTGATTCTAGTGTTTGATCCACCATAGCTCATCACAATGCTCTAATTTCAACATGGTATCAGAGCCATGCTAATTTGTGAGCTCATTATCTTGCTAATTATTTTGTTAATTAAGATTAGTAGAAAATTATAATTTTCTCTCTTTTTTCAACTAGGCTCTGCATCCCCAGTCAGTGGAGGAGCTCCCTCTCCTTGCACACATAAAATTAGGCCAAACCCTTCTAGCACATGATAGGTATCGCATAGCTCTTCAAGCTCATCCAAACAACGTAGCAAACCGCCGTCGGATGAAGGAGAAATCGCTGTTTTAGCAGGCTCTGTTTTTCAGCAAAAGATCTCAGATCTACACTCACTCAGGGTGAATCACTCTAATTTCTCTTAGCTCAAGGTGTTTTCAAGCATGCTCTACAAGCTGATGAAGACAGAATTCAGTTTCATCAAGTCTACAGTGAGATCCAAGCTCTTCATCAAATCTGCAGGTGACTGGTAAAACAGAGATTAAGCTTTCAATATTTGATCAAATCTTGTGTTTCTTGGCTTAATCCTCTACTAGACTCATTGCTATTGATGTCTTTGAAAGCATTTGAGCTCATTTGAAGTCTAAGGCACCAGATCTGGACTCCCCGCATACTTTGTTTTTTGCACACAAAACAGTGGATTAATTTTAATCAATGCTAATCACTGTATTTTAATGCAATTGAGGGTTCAAATTAACCATTAGGTATCTGATACAGATCCCTATAACTTCAGATTTCAATTCGGGGTTGGTTTGATACTCCAACCATTCCGTACAAATTGGTTACCCTTGATTTAATGTAATTTCTGAAAAATTTGTGCTGATAAATTTATGATAATCATCATTTTACATTTAATCCTTGGTTAATATCTGTAAATCTCACTCAAATTCAAGATTATTCACAGTCAGAGCTACATTTGGAAATGTGCATAAGAATGGATGCTATATGCATTATGTATTGGGTACATTACATCAGTGTAAATATGGGATCAGACAGTGCCCTTGTCCAGAATAAGGTAAGAGGTAAGACCTCCCACATAAATTTGGGTTTGCATTGCATAATGATACAAGATAAACATCAAAAACCCAAAGGAACTGTCAGCAAAATGGTTAAACATGTTGCTCACATGGAGCAAAAAGACCTGACGGACAAGCTCATGGCCCCAGCCATGAAAGAAGACGAATATCTCTTTCCAAGAGGAAGATCCACACCAAGAAGATCTAAAGGAAGACATGGACACGAGAAGAGAAGCTGCCATAAGAAGAGAAGCTGCCACAAGAAGATCCACACCAAGAAGATCTAAAGGAAGACATGGACACGAGAAGAGAAGCTGCCACAAGAAGACTGAAAGAAGAGACGGACGCATGGAGAGAAGCTGCCACGACAAGAAGACTGAAGACAAGAGAAGATGTGAGGCTCCAAAGAGTGAGGAGTCATGTGAAAATCTCTGAGAGAGAGAGAGAGAGACCCCACAACCCAATGTAACCTGTCCCAACAAAGTACAACCACCTCTGAGCCATCGCGATGATGTAGGCCACGTGGTAGATGTATGTGTGAGTACTTTAGTCAACGTCGTGGGCCCTTATAGTAGCCTTGGACACATAGAGAGAGAGAGAGTGTGTCAAGGACTATGAGTTTAGGGACTCGAGGCACTGGTCGCTCGAGTAAGGGGAGGCAAACTTGGTATAGGGTCTAGGTGTACTAGGAGTATTCACTTGAGGGGAGGTGTTGAAAATACAAGTGAATAGAGTGTGTGCAGGAACAAGCCCTTGGTTAGAGGCTGTAAAAGAGGATGAGTAAATATGAAAGAACCTGTGAAAAGATGAGAAGAATCTACTGGGAGAGAATAAAGGGTAGCATGAGAAGATTTAGGAAGTGTGGAGATATTCTGGGAAAAGTGAAGAGGTGGAGAGAATCAGGGAAAAGAGGTGGAGTGAATCATGGAGAAATCAGTGGGATTTGATGCTTGATGTAAACTCTATAAATTGAGGCATTGTCCTAATGAGAATTTGCTGGTTTTTGATTATCCATGTCTACATTAATCTATTTGTTAATTATCCACTAATTATATCTTAATTATTTACTAGTTTTTGATTATCCATGTTTATATTAATCTATTTGTTAATTACTCACTAATTACGTCTTAATTATTTGCTAATCACTTTGTTAATGATGTTGATTCTAGTGTTTGATCCACCATAGCTCATCACAATGCTCTAATTTCAACAATTAACACTTCCCAAATTCAAAAACTATAAAACCAAAAAAATACCTTGATACTAAACCAAGGGGCAAGTTGATATTGATGATGCATAAGTCTTTAACAACACTCTAATGGTAAAGTAAAACCCTCAATGGCACTAGAAAATGATTGTAATTAGTATTAATTATCTTGTTAATAGAGATAATTTTTTACTAACATAGAATGGAGAATGATTTGTTACTGATTAAAGCTTTATTGATTGTTTTGTGCTCAATAAATCCATGTATACATCCTCTATAGCATATGTGTTGAACCCATGAAGCAAATGATTACAAGTAATAGAAGATTTTGAACCCATGTATACATCCTCTATAGCATATGTGTTGAACCCATGAAGCAAATGATTACAAGTAATAGAAGATTTTGAACCCATGAAGAAAATGATTGTAACTATGATGTAAAATGATCGCGCAAATGATTGTAACTATGATGTAAAATTTTGAGATTTTTACCCTTCTCATCGTCGTCAATTGATTGTGTTTTTTTGAGCCTTTCATTTGATCAATGTTGCTCTCTTTTGATGAGTTGTAGTCCTATGTGTTGATGTACCACCTCCAAGTTGAGCATTCTTAAAGAGAATGATTAAAAAATACTTGGCTCTTGATGATTTTGGAGCTTGGCAAAAGAGGGAAAATGTGCTTGAAAGCTAATTAAGCAAACTCATTGTTTTGCTAATCCAACCTATCCTAGGGTGCATAGCTACTCAAGGGACGATGGGAGGCTTTGATACCAACTTGAGATTTGAATCTAGAGTTGATTGTGTAGAAATGAGTTGATTAGGGTGTGTAGAAATGAGTTAGAATCAACATTTTTGCATGCTAGATAGCAAGAAAGAGATTAGCACTAATAATAATGTTGATGATAAAAATGAAATATAATGACAAGGAAAAAGGTTTAACTCGAAAGCTCATATATTTGATCGATTAGATAGAGTGCATTTTTTAATGCTTGAGTACATCTCCATTAGCCATTAAACATGGCCCATTAGATAGAGTGCCTTTTTATTGGTTTGAGTACATCTCCATTAGCTATTAAACATAGCCCATAAGCTTGGTTAAGCATCCCTTAATCTTTTCTAGATTTGAGTAAATCTCCATTAGCCATTAAACATAACTCATAAGCGTAAGCTTGGTTAAGCATACCCTAATTGTTTCTAGATTTGAGTACCATCGTCCTTGAAGTGAGTAGCCATTTAGCATGCTTTTCTACTTCTAGGCGCCTACTTTTGGCCTTGACATGGGCTTCACAGAATAAATGCTTTGAGAAAAGATTTGAGACCTCAACTAGCAATTGATTATACTTCTCCTCACATAAGAATTCATCCAATAAGGTTGCACTTAGCTTATTCCAATCACTCAACACTTCTTCCTCTTACTCTTCTACCCAACTTAGGAGCCCTTCCCTTTAAAAATGAAGGTAATAATTATGTCCATTTTGAAGACTTTCTATCCCCATTAATGCAATCTCTTTTTCAGTCACGAAGGTAAGCCTCTGTATCCTCCATATGACTTTCATAAAAGACGAGTATTTTTTCCATTATGTCTTAAATGATATAGAATATTATTTGGGATCCCTTTGATGCTTGAACCATAGTCTATGACTTATGCAACTCTCTTATAAATATTTGACGGTCACATACTACTCCCCCTTGCTCTAAACATTTTCCCCACATGACTTCCTATTTCAACAAAGGAACTGGATGAGAAGAATGGCACTTTGAAGTCTTTGATGAACAAGGAGTCAGAGGATGTATTGAAGTGGAATTTGGAGCTGTTAATAATAATTAAAGGAATCTATGCAAAGCAAAACACACCACTCTCCCTTGCTCCAAACATTTCACATCACTTTTTATTTCAACAAAGGAAGTAGGTGAGAAGAATGAAACTTTGAAGCCTTTAATGGAGGATTACGAGAACGTGTTGAAGCGAAATTGGAGCTCTTTATGGAAATTGAAGAAATTTATGCTTGCAAAGGTAGAACATTACTTAACACCTGATGATTCGTGGGTCATCAATAGTGGAACAACTCGTTTCTCTAAACATTTACCCACATCACTTGCTATTTCAATAAATGAAGCAGATGAGAAGAATGGAACTTTGAAGTCTTTGAAGAAGGAATCCAAGAACATGTGTTGATTTGTGTGGCAATTGAAGAAATCTGTGCAAAGGCAGAACATGACTTAGCACTTGATGGTTTATAGATTAGAGCATCCTAACATATGATAAGTCAAAACGCTGGTATACCTCTCTCAAGCTTGTGGGGGAGTCTATCTTGCAAGGACAATACTAACTGCTCCAGCCATGGAAAAAGATAATGACATTAATTCTCTAAATGCAAAGAAAGGGAAAGGTGAGGATGGGGGTGTTAAAGTACATCAAAGGTACCATTGGGTATGCCATCACTTACACATCGGTTGTCTGGATTTTATAACTCAGATTGTTTTTTTATTGGAATGAAATTACATCCTGGATATCAACAATTACATGCTGGATATTAGATTGTTTTTTTATTGGAATGCAATTATATCATGGATATCAGCAACACGAAGAAGCGAAACTTCTTCTATACAGAGGATAAGTATAAAATGCAGCATGCTTTGCGAAGCAGTCTGGTTAAGAAGGATTTTAGGAGACACGGGTATTCCTCAAAAGGGATACATATAGTGTTGTTGTGCATGATAATCAAAGTTCCATGGTCATTGCCATGACGTCGGTATTTCATGCTTGTATGAAGCACATTGAGATACATTATTGTTATGTGCATAAGATTATCATGGGTGGAGGTGGAGCTTGTCTACTACCCAACGCGACAAAAAATTATAGGTGGAGAAGGGGAGCTTGTTGTGTCTACTTCCCAATGATATAAAATTATGCAAATATTTTCAGAAAGGCTCTTTGGAGAGATTTGCTAGAGCGCCATCTTCATCGATTCTACCAAAGAGGTAGTTAAGGTGATGGACATTGAGGGGGTTGTTGAAAAAGAATTTTCTCAATGCCCCCAATATAGGAGTAGCCTTTGTTGTTGAGCACCCTACCACGCATCAACAATTCCTAGTTTAGACACTAGGATGAAGGCCAAATGTGGCCGGATGATGTATGTAGAATTGGTACTCTACCAAGTAGGATGCATGCTTATGTGAGTAATGTGATTGCACAAGCAAGCAAGTCTTGGACAAAAAATATAAGGTGACCCTCACCTTACTCCTTGCTGTCTTAAATGCACGAACATTCATGTTGGTTGTTGTCTTGAAATTTTGGTAAATAAGTAGTTGAGTTGGTCAATTTTATAAAGGTTGTGCTAAGCATGGCAATGTAGAAGCCTTGGACAAATATGTAAGTTTGAGGGGATATAAACCCTTGATAATGGAAAGCTCTTGATTAATTGACAGAGGATATCTTGCTGAAAATTGAACCCCCATGGGAAGAGGGATCCTTCTTTAGACCCATGATGGCAGTCTATCTTAGCTTAGTGAGCTAGGAAATTAAGAGTGTGTATAATAGGGATCCAATTTGAAAAGTTTCTTCACTCATGTAAGTGTTCAAGGCATTTAATATAGATGGAGATTATTGTCTTGAAATTTTGGTAAGTAATTGAGTTGGTCAATTTTATAAAGGTTGTGCTAAGCATGGCAATATAGAAGCCTTGGTAAGTTTGAAGGGCTTGATTAATTGAAAGCCTTGATAATGGAAAGGTCTTGATTAATTGAAAGAGGATATAAACCCTTAAAATGGGAAAGGTCTTGATCAATTGACAGCAGAGGATATCTTGGTGAAAATTGAACCCCCACGGGAATTGGGATCCTTCTTTAGGCCCATGATAGTAGTCTATCTAAGCTTAGTGAGAGTGTGTATAGGGATCCGATTTGAAAGGCTTCTTAACTCGTGTAAGTGTTCAAGGCATTTAATATAGATGAAGATTTTAAAGTATCATTATGAAGAGGCTGAAAAGTAAACCTTGTGAAGGGAGAGAAAATGAGTGTTTAAGGTGGCTTAACCTTGTAAAGATATTTTTATGTGAGATGAGCTTTATGTATTTGAATCTTA
Organism: Cibotium barometz; assembly: GCF_041138505.1. Taxonomy (NCBI): domain Eukaryota; kingdom Viridiplantae; phylum Streptophyta; class Polypodiopsida; order Cyatheales; family Cibotiaceae; genus Cibotium; species Cibotium barometz. Next base: position 58,612,307 of record NC_141047.1, on the reverse strand, counting down.
GAAAGACTTTTGGCCAGGAGCTTTATGTGGAAAAAAGTAAGCGGGTTAAATAATACCAAGCTTGGTGGGGGAGCAGCTAGTGGCTACCCCTCCCCACTCGTCATATATCTCCAATAAGATCATTTATCTTGTTTAAGAAATTATTTTCCGAACCTCTTAAGTCTTAGGATCTCGTGGACGATATCAAAATAAAAATTTAATAATATATCATTTTTGGCAGAATCATGAGGCGAGGGAGCCGTGGCTGTCAGCCACCCACCCACAGACCCTCTCACTGATGAAGAAGAGCTTGACCCTGATGGTGAAGCTGTAGAAAAATGGGTTGAAGCAATGGAGGAGTACTTTGATGTTACCGGTTACAATGAGAGGAGCTTGACCCTGATGTTCGCAAGGCTCTTCACAGAACTCAGCCTAGGACCCTTCAAAGGTGAAGGGGAGAACTTGGGTGAAGCTGTAGAAAAATGGGTTGAAGCAATGGAGGAGTACTTTGATGTTACCGGTTACAATGAGAGGAGCAGAATGGCTCTGCCAGGCTGAAAATTGTGGAAACAGCCAGGGTGGCATGGAGAAACTATTGTGACACCAACCATCTAGACAGAAATACCCAATCTTGAGATTTTGTCTCCTCGGGTTTTAGAAACCAAGATGAATGAATTTTTAGAGCTAAACCAGGGGAGCAAAACCATCACAGAATATCACCAGGCATTTGCTCTTCTCCTCAAGTATTCACCACCTCTAGACGAAGAGCAACTCATGGCCAGGTTCATTCGGGGAATGAACGAACACTGGTCAAGAATGCCAAGCCAGTGTCTATGGCAGAAGTTGTCAGAATGGCGAAGGACTTCGCCAAAGCCTTCATCGTGAAAGTCCCGCCAAAACCAGCTCCCTCATCCTTCAAGAGATTCCAGACACTAGGAAGTTCTTCCAACCTTCCGCCTCCAAAGAGACACCAAGGTCCCAACCAGAATCTGGAGTCAGAAAACTTTAGGAATGAAGGAAGACCTTTTCCCCGAAGTACTTTCTCAGGAACTCTGGCTCTCTCAAGAATGCAAAGGGAAGAGCTTCGAAGTGAGAACAGGTGCTTCAGATGTCAAGGATTTGGGCACCAGCTCAAGGTTTGCCCATCTCCTATGGGCCAAGGAAGTGAGGGTCCCAGAATTCAGAGACAGACTCCTTCATATCAGTCCAATCAGTGTCCCTCGCGCCAAAATGAGGGAAACCCCAGAAGAGTGCCAGCTCAGCTTGTAGCCTCCATGCAAAGAAGACTCCGAACTCCCTCCCAGAATTGGGGTAACCAAAGAGAGAGAGTTCCACCTTAGACTATAGCAGCTAGAGCCCTCACTATAGCTGAGGAAGTGGAGGAAGAGAAAGGACAGATCTATGTCGCAATAGAGCATTAGGGTATTAACCATCAATTTTCAGTCCTCCAGACTCCAGCAAAGTACTAGTGTAAGCAATTCAAGCTTTTGATTGATTCAGGCAGTACTCATTCTTTTATTTCCCTAGGATGTCTGCGTAAGTTAGTCCTAAATCAAAAATCAGGGAAACATATGTAAGTGGAATTAGCCAGTGGAAAGATTCTTTTCACACACCTTGAGACAGACCTTATTCAGTTTAGTCTAGATGGGAATGTAATAGAGTGCCAGTTCTGAGTCCTACCCTTTGGAGTCTATAACGGAATCCTTGGAATGGATTGGATCCATAAGAATCAAGTTGATATTCATTGTCACAAAGGAACCATCTCTTTTCCCTCGACCCTCACGGGAATAAAGTTCAAGGAATTTGAATTTTCGGATCCCCAGTGCTGCAATTAGTCAAGGCTTCTAAATTATTAAAAGGGCTCAGAAAGAGGCAAGCTGTTTATATCATTACCATTTAAAAATAAGTCTCTTAATCCTAGGATTGATGAAATTTTAGAGATTGGTTAAGTGGGGCCCAAATGTTTACAAAGATAGATCTCAAATCGGGGTACTATGCGATCAAAATCAAGGAATAGGACATCCCGAAGACAACATTCAATACTCGCTATGGGCATTATGAGTTCAGAGTCATGCCGTTTGGATTGACTAATGCCCCAGTGACATTTAATCATCTTATGCACGATATTCTCAGAGAATACTTGGATGATTTTGTTCTTGTCTTCTTTGATGATATCTTGGTATACTCAAAGAATGCTGCAGATCATGAAGATCATGTGCGCAAGGTCCTGGAAATCGTAAGGAAACACCAACTCTTTGCAAAAAAGAGCAAGTGTTCTTTCTCTGTTGACCAGGTGGAATACTTGGGATTCATAGTATCAAAAAGATGGGATTTCTCCTGACCCCACTAAGATTGAAGTAGTCATAGAATGGCGGGAACCCACGACAGTAAAGGAAGTCAGAGGATTCCTAGGATTAATCGGATGGTTTGGACTTTGTCACTGGATTACTTTCAATGCAATCAGGTTACAACTCCATTTTTGTGGTAGTTGACAGGCTAAACAAAGTTTCCCATCTGATTCGAGTGAAAGAAACATACACCATAGTGGATGTTTTCAGAGTGTTCAAGAGATCTTTAGATTACATGGCTTACCTAGGAGGATAGTAAGTGACAGAGATCCCAAATTCACATCGAAATTCTGGACTGCTGCCTTGGTTGAGGAGGGGGACCTTCTTCCTGGAAAATGCTGCGATAGTAGTCAGTGAGTAGTTTTTTGTTCTCATCATAGCCTGGATTCCATTCTTGTTTTTAAGCAAGGGGATATGCTCTTGCCTTTGTTTGACCTTGAGCATTTTAAACATTTCCTGACATGGCCTGTCAGATTTTCTTGCCCACCATTCCCTGGTATAGAGCTTAGTATGTTGGAGAGCAATTTCTTCTTCTCTTTTGATTTTGGCTCTGATCTGATTGATATTAGTAGGGTCAGGGGAGGACTCTTGTTCATGGAGCTGCTCTTGGAGTTTTTTAAGTCTGCTGGTTCTGTGGGCTGAAACCTCCTTTCTGACCTGCCTGAGTAGATTTTGGGTAGACTTGCCTGACAGACTCCAAGCTTTGGCTGGGGACAGATTGTTGCTGAAGAAGGATTCCCAGATGTGTTTGATTTCTTCTTGAACTAGGGGCAGTTTAAATAGAGCTGGGTCTGTGTGAAACCAGCTAGCTTTGTGTCTGTTGTCTTGATTATCCATTGTAGTGATGATGGGATAGTGATCTGAAATGCACAAGCTCACCACTTGCATAAGCTCTATTTAGAGTAAATTTCACCACTTGCATAAGCTCTATCTAGCAAGGCTTTTCTGGAGAGATCTCCTGTAGAGTAGTTTTGCCATGAGAAGATTCCTTCTTGACCCATATCTTGCAGATTGAACTTGTGTTTTACTTTTTCCCAAGCTTGTTTCTCTGAGCCAAAAAGGGCTTGTCCTTTGGCTTTGAATCTCTCCTTGAGGGTTTCCACAATGTTAAAGTCCCCCATAATCAGCAAAGGTGCTCGTAACCTTAGAAAGGAGTTCCAGGTTCTGGTCCTCTATTTCTGTGGACCGTGGGCATACACACCTACAAAGGTGAAGCTGTTCATGAGTACAACTATCCATTGGTTGCCTTAAGGCCGGTGTATACTAGCATCGAGAGCAAAGGCTCCAACTCAAGTTCGAGCCTTAAGGCTGATGTACACTAGCATGGAGAACAAAGGCTCAATCTGAAGGTCGAGCCTTAACACCGAGGTGTACTAGCATGGAGAGCAAAGGCTCAAACTCAAGTTCGAGCCTTAAGGCCGAGGTATACTAGCATGGAGAACGAAGGCTCAATCTGAAGATCGAGCCTTAAGACCGGGGTGCACTAGCATGGAGAGCAAAGGCTCAAACTCAAGTTCGAGCCTTAAGGCCGCCGGGGTACACTAGCAGGGAGAACGAAGGCTCGATCTGAAGTTCGAGCCTTAAGGCCGGGGTGCACTAGCATGGAGAGCAAAGGCTCAAACTCAAGTTCAAGCCTTAAGGCCAGGGTACACTAGCATGGAGAATGAAGGCTCAAACTGAAGTTCGAGCCTTAAGGCTGGGGTACACTAGCATGGAGAACAAAGGCTCAATCTGAAGTTCGAGCCTTAAGGCCGGGGTGCACTAGCATGGAGAGAAAAGGCTCAAACTCAAGTTCGACCCTTAAGATCGGGGTGCACTAGCATGGAGAGCAAAGGCTCAAACTCAAGTTCGAGCCTTAAGGCCGGGGTACACTAGCATGGAGAACGAAGGCTCAATCTAAAGTTCGAGCCTTAAAGCAAGGGTACACTAGCATGGAGAGCAAAGGATCAAACTTAAGTTTGAGCCTTAAGACCGGGGTGCACTAGCATGGAGAGCAAAGGCTTAATCTGAAGTTCAAGCCTTAAGGCCGCCGGGGTGCACTAGCATGGAGAGCAAAGGCTCAAACTCAAGTTCGAGCCTTAAGACCAGGGTGCACTAGCATGGAATGCAAAGGCTCAAACTCAAGTTCGAGCCTTAAGGCCGGGGTGCACTAGCATGGAGAACGAAGGCTCAATCTAAAGTTTGAGCGTTAAGGCCGGGGTGCACTAGCATGGAGAGCAAAGGCTCGAACGCAAGTTCGAGCCTTAAGAGCGGGGTGCACTAGCATGGAGAGCAAAGGAGCAAAGGCTCAAACTCAAGTTTGAGTCTTAAGGCCGGGGTGCACTAGCATGGAGAGCAAAGGCTCAAACTCAAGTTTGAGCCTTAATGTCGGGGTACACTAACATGGAGAACAAAGACTCAATCTAGGTCGAGCGTTAACACATAAGTTCTATGTAGGGGAGGCTCGAACTTAAGGTGGAGTCTATATCCAAGTTGTGCACTCAAATATATTACACATATACCATGTTTATATAGGGAACGTTTGTAATTTAGATTATATAATGTGCACAAAGATCAGTTTTACAGGTTCTTGACATATGTGAAGATACAAAAGAGAGCAGTAAGAAGTGCAAACAATCTACGACGAGCAACGATTGACAAATGGCACACTGAGCGTGCAATGAAGTAAGTGTTTATATTGATTACTGTAATCAATTAAAGAAGGACTTACTTGTTGTGTGAGATCTTGATTTTCTCAGGGATTGCAGGGTCTAAAACAAGGTGCTTCAGTGTTTCTCATTGATGGTTCTGCAAGGAAGGCATGCGGGGTTATTCATTCCATTGATGCATCTCAAACATGTGGTTTTCAATTCATTGGTGAGACATGTGCAACAATACATGTTCAACAAAGCTTTGATGACACACTTCTCATTCCATTGATGCATCTCAAACATGTGGTTTTCAATTCATTGGTGAGACATGTGCAGCAATACATGTTCAACAAAGCTTTGATGACACATTTCTATTCCATTTGCCACAATGGATGCAAGAACAATGTCTCAAGCAGTTGGAAGCATCATCAAATGGCCATTGGTCAACCTTGTTGTGGACAAATACATTACTAATACTAAAGAGGATAATTTTGCGGAACTTCTTATTGATCAAGAAGAAAGATAGGGAGAGCTGGAAAGAGAAAAGCAACAGATCTACAAAACTTGGCAATGGAGTAGTATTGCTGGTCCACCCATACGAGGCTATAAATTGTAGAGAACTAGGGGAGAGTAGCTTGGGTGTCATTATAGAAGGATCTTTGCATCCAAGTTCAACTTGTGTTTCAGGTCTGAATTTGGTTAGTTGGCCGATCAAGCAACTCCATTTGAGAATGGTGAACCATTAGTGGACACAGAATCTTCTTCTATTGATGAGGGTATTCAAGATCACTTCATGCAAAAAAATATTGATAGCCTAAACAATTCAAGTGATGAAAAAGAGGATGATGATGTAGAGGGCAATGATGGCGATAGTTCTGATGAGACAGACACCATGATGCCATGATCACTGACTATGATATCATTGAAGGGACAAATAAGAAAAGGAGCTATGTCCATAGGGTAAGGGTAATGAAAAATTACGATAAAAGCCATGGAGCTAGCAAAAAATGTGATGTTGCAAACATTCACAACATTGCACCATTGATTGTTGCGAAGTGATGTTGTCAATTTGGAGATAGATCCAAAATCATGTAAGTTAGGGTACACTTTTGGGGACAGAGCTATAGTACACGATACACATTTGTACTGGATTGCATGGGCATGGCCTAGAGACAAGGTCAAGATGACGAGTGCTTTGAGTTCACATTTGATGGGAAGAAGGTTTGTAGTAAAGCATGGTATGTAATGCATGGCATTGGTAAGTCAATGTTCTATAGGTTCAGAAAGAAGTTCTTGAATGGTGCATGTAATGTCAGTCATGGCAACAGTGGGATAATACGGAAGGGCATGACACATGTTGAGATGGCAAAAGCAATCATACAAGGCTTCATAGATAATAATGCCGATCAAATGCCACATAGGTCAAAGACAACTATGCATGGAGCCTGCGAGACCCAACGTGTTCTACCAGCAATGTACAAATAGGTGACATATTGCGTGAAGTGAATGACACACTTGTCTCATTTGAATACCGGCCACTGTCACAACCATCATTCTCAAGATTGTGGAACACAGAGTTCAAGATAGTTAGTTTATCAAAAGCCAGCACCTTCTCAAAATGCGACATTTGTACGGCAATCAAGGTCAAGTTGGAATCAACAAAAAATCAAGAGGAGCGTGCCAGATACATGGCACAAAGAAGGGCACACATGTTGTAGCAAATGAGTTGTAGAAATCTATACTATGCTTGGAGGAGCTCTTCCGAAATGAACCCAAACAGGTATTTGTGTATTATACATGATAAGATGGACCAGAGCAAGACTGCCATACCACAAATTAAACCAGTTCCTAAATCTCTCAATGGGATTGAGAGGCTTCCAGTATCCTTAACAGGAATGCTCACTCATGGACATGGACAAATAGCTTATGGTCACTTTGCCTTCGGGTTATGGCCAAGTGATCCCAACTTCACAATTTCATCTCTCTCAAAATGTTTAAGAAACTTAGAAAGAGGAGAGAAACACATGTATGGTGACTTGAGCTCACAAAACTCAGATGCAGAACCACGAACAGATCTTTTTTATTATGTTTTGTCTACTATGGCCGTGTATCAGCATATGAAAGTGCTAAAGGAGAGAAACGCATATTGCAAGCAGAGCATTAAGGATGCAGATGCAGAGACACATGTAAAAACAAATGTGGATATAGAGGGAAATTGTTCTTCACATATGCAGTCAGTCTTTCATACTAACACACATGTGCAGGATAGGGGCAATGGCAATGCCTCAAGTTTAATGCCATCAAATTCAAGAACATTTTTCAAGAGATTGCCAAGGACATTGTTGTTGCAACTTGACAATTTCGGTTCTGAAAATAAGAATCGTTGTGTATTTGCCTATCTATCCCTATTGGTTGCACGAGGAGTATTTGACATGGTGCAGCTTAATTTTCTTATGGTTAGTCATACTCATGAGGATATCGATGCATTGTTTAGTCGCTTCTCTGAGAAGTTGAGGAAACAAACCATTTTCACATTTTCACATTTGATGAAGATCTTTAATGAGTGTATTATCATGCATCTAACACCCTTTCTCCTACAAAAGGTGGCAGACTTCAAAGGCTTTGTTAAGGGATGCTTACATGATGGAGCTGATAGATTTATTGGACATTCAAAGCCATTGGAATTCAGGTTTTATATGAGTGATAGAATACCTTTGATGCAATACAAAGTACACTCCAAAAATGTTGATTGGTTACCAGAAAGCGGTATAGAGTTATCGAAGAGAAATAACCAGGGAGGACCCAAGCTTCATGAAGGTTTTCTAAAAGTATTGCCACCCTTTGAGTATGTTAAGGAAAATGAGAAGTTTGTGGAGGGCTTAAAAAAACATGTCAATTGGTGGAAAGAGCACTTGCAAGAGAAAGGAGACCAAAGTGATTATGCTAAGTGGATCAATCCGATCCTTGCTTATTGGGAGAATCTTATGCTAAACATGTAAACCCCTAGTGCAAGGGAAGACATTGGATTTCATTACTTTTGGCCACGGAGTGTATGCGAAAAAGCTGAGCCTCTTAACCTTCAAGTGGAGGATAATGTAGATGAAGGGTTTGATGTAAATGAGGATCATTATTGTGGTCCAATGCGCAACAGACGTGCTGAAGAGTTAAACCCGACTCTTGATGTGTCTAAAGATTTTGTGCTTGTACAACCTTGTGATACAAATTACCCAATATGGTTGGGAGTGACAACAAGTGATGTTGATCAAAACAACAACTCGATAAACTACCTACAAGTTCAGATACAATATTGGGCACCAATTTCAAAGAAGAAGAATGCAAGTGATGTGGAGGTTTATAAGGATTGCTAGAACAAGTATTGGCGAGAGAACAAAAAGGATCCTCAGCGCTGGAAAGACACTAGCTGCATCATTTGGACATGGAAGCCCAAGGGTGGACGACTTCCAGAGAAAATCAAGATTCCAAAGGCTATAATACTCAAGGCCAAATTGAATCAATTGAATCAACATGAAAGTGAGGCACCATCACATGTCAGTGCAGTTGAGCAAGAATGATTTGTTAGCACATGGACAACTAGCTTCGTAATCTTTTAGCAATGTTGTATGAAGCTACCAAACTCATATATAGTTCAATTATTATTCAGATTGTAAGGCTTTCTTAAGCTTTTAGATTTATAGTTCACCCATTGTTCAAGAATTTTGATTTAATACAGATGGTGATCTTTTTAATTCTATCACCTAGTCTTTCTTACAACTTAAAGTTACATTGAATATCCTTTCTTTGTGAAAGTTTCTGTGTTTGATGGTCAATTGGAAGCTATGTGATATAAACAAACTTAATTCTTGGTGTGCATATGTGTGTGTGAACAAGCAAATTTACATCCCACCAACATCATATATACTTGTTACAAATGTACAATAGTACATAAATCATATCGCATTATTCAAATGCTTGTTGAGAACATCCCCAATAAAAGTTTTGCATATCGTACAGTAAACATTGTATTGGATCTAACAAAAAATTATCCCAAAATTGTGCATATTTTTCAAAATTCTTAAATTTGAGTTAACTGTTGTTGGGACGACTCTAAAAAAAAATATGAAAAAAGTGTAGTTTTAAGTAAAATTAGAACTTTTCTTACTAGTCTCCAGCTTCGGTGAATACAAACAAGGAAAAGGGTTCAGAAATGCATATTTTATTTAAGAAAGTGAATATCCTGGATTGTGGACGTAAAATGTTACCTGTTTATTGTAAGACGTCCAACTGTACTACCCCCTCTATTCACACTACCCCTATTAATTAATTCATTAATTAATACCTAAGCTTTACCTAAGGTATTAATACCTTAGCTAGCGTAGCCAGCTCGCAGGAAAAAAAACGATCGAGCTCAAGCATGCAGAAAAAAACGATCGAGCTCAAGCATGCAGAAAAAAACGATCGGAACTCTCTCCGATGTCCTCTCTGTCTCAGGCGGAGGCATTTCCAAAAAAAAAAAAAGAGTGGACTCAACGTATTCGCAGCGCATCTCTGTGGTCTCTCTCAACGTATTTGCAGCTCTCTCCGACGTCCTCTCTCTCTCTCTCTCTCTCTCTCTCTCTCTCTCTCTCTCTCAGGTGCAGGCATCTCCCCAAAAAAAAAAGAAAAGAAAGTGGACGTCCTGCTCTCTCTAAACGTATTCGCAACGCAGCTCTCTCTGGCTCATCTCCCTGCCAACGATCTAGCAAAACGAGCGTAAAGGAGGCCACAACTTATTCTTAATTTTGAGGCGGTTTACATTTTTCTCACATGTCAACTTCCTAACGGATTTAAGCTCCTAAGGTTTTGAACCTGTGTTCTCATTCTTATTACCCATATTAAGGTTCCTTCTCACTCGTTAATTATTTAATGCAAAACAGAATTTTGATCCAATAGGGGACCACAATGAGTGAAAAAAAAAATCTTTGAATTAATCGTGGAAAGCTAAGACGTTAGCTTAGTTTAATTGAGATTATTAATTGATATTTTATATTTTTAAAAGTCCGAAATGCTGCAACCGTCGTTGATTGCCTTCACCATCTCAATGATGATAGAGTCCAGGGTATTCATTTGTCGGGCCATAGGCACCCTTTCGCTGCTGACCGAGCGTGGCGCCATCAGGTAATTCGATGTTTTGTAAGCGCATTCAATAATTAATATGGGGAGGGTATAAGGCAAAGTCCAAAAAATTAAAGATAAGGCTATCGGGCAGGTATGGCTATAGGACACCTGCGCCTTCTGGAGGTTTCTACTCCAGAACCTTCCCGCACCACTGTAAATGGGAACTCCACAAACGTTGGCCATGGGCGGAGAGAAATGGTTGAACGCAGAGAGAGAGCGTCAGCTTCCGTTGATGGGGAAGAGAGCCTGACGGCATGACGTCTGCTAATGAGAGAGAGAGAGACGGCCTGGCGTTGTGGAGATGGAGATCGATGATAGAGAGGCTAATGAGAGAGAGAGAGAGAGAGAGAGAGAGAGAGAGAGAGAGAGAGAGAGAGAGAGAGAGAGAGAGAGAGAGCCTGACGCGAGAGAGAGACCTTAGGATAAATATATCCTTAGGTAAAAACCTGTGTCTATCCTAAGGTCAGCTTCCGTTGATGGGGAAGAGAGCCTGACGGTATGACGTCTGCTAATGAGGCGCCAGCTTCCGTTGATGGGGAAGAGAGCCTGACGGCATGACGTCTGCTAATGAGAGAGAGAGAGAGAGACCTTAGGATAAATATATCCTTAGGTAAAAACCTGTGTCTATCCTAAGGTTTGCCTTTTCGTCTTTTTCATTTGCTCGGGTATTCACGCATATTTTACTATTTGCTCGGGTATTGTATTTTCTGTTTTGCACGCATTATTCACTTGATTTCTTCACTTAATTTGCACGGTCTATTGCTGCCTCCTTACCGTATACTTGGATCCGTCTCCAAGAAGCATTGAGGCCAATAGGAAGAACTGTCTGTCAAAAACCTAAATTTGGTAATCCCCTATTATTTCATGAATATAATTTTCTTAAAATTGGGCAATCAAATACATTAATGTTTCTTTCCACAATTGTATTATCACTAATTTGACTAAATGTATTCTGAATTATTAACCTATTTTTTCTTATTTTTTATATAGTGAAATGTCAAAAATGAAAAAAAGAGCAAGAGAATCAACGACTGGATAAATTCAACTAATGAAAGCCATGAAGTTTCAAGCATAGAACCTAAGAAAAATCGTGGAAGACCAAAGAAGTTATCTAATGAAGATGCAATGTTAGATCAATCCAATGTCAACTTGAAAGTGCTTGAGCTAAGTGTGACAATATCATTAGGTGGTAGTGACATTGATGAAGCATTACTAAATAATCTTCATGATTTTATCACTAAGGAATGCCTTGCTGGTAGTTGCTCATTGGAAAGAGGAGGCACAATTTTCCATTTACATTATCAAATGGTCATTAGAATTCATGCAAAGTCAATAATTGCAGTTAATAAGCTCATAAAAAAGTATCTTGGTTGGGATAAGAATAATCCCATTGGTGGCATTGTAATGTGTAGAGCATTAAGGCAGAAGAACATGCACACATTTCATGGTATGATAGGCTATTGTATGAAAGATATTGATAAGCCTCATTATAAAAATGTGTCGCATAATATTAGTGCTGAAGATATTTCAAAGGGAATAGAAATTTACATGCAATATGGTGCAGATGATTTGAAGAACAAAGTTTGTCTTACTCCAACAAACATTTTTGATAGAGCATTGATGTTTTGGAAGTTCTATTTAAAGCATCCTTTAGGCAATAATTTATGCACCACCATTCATAAAATGATCAAGACAGGAAAGTACTATCCGTCTTCTAATTGGATAACACCATATCAAGGAAGAGGAATGGAGCTTCAAAAAGTTGATGCTTTATGGAGGACAATGGTATACCCATCCAACACAACAATGAAAGATATCTTTGATATTTTTATTAATAAACAAAATTTTGATGCTTCACATCCAAGATTAGATTGGTTTATGAACAGATGGAAAAGAAATGAGAATGAAGTTGACGATTTGAGGTATGCCTTTAATGAAGATGAAATAGTAGAGAATTTATATAAGACAAATAAGCAAACAATTGAAATAATGGAGGAAGAGCAAACACATAGACCGGGTAAAGAAATTGAAAAAGATAAAGACATTCCAATTGATATCGAAGTTGATGATAGTGACAATGAGGAGAACATCCACAAGCTAGAATATATTCCTTTATTAAAAAAAAAGAATATTGGTATTGTAATCACTTGAAATATCAATAAATGACATTTTTATTATGTTTTTCAAAAATGTGAATCCATAGGAATTTTTGTCATGAAAAATAAAAAATATCTATGGTTTTTTTTGTCGTCCTCTTTTTAAAAGTAGAGTTATAATTTTTTCCGAATAGTAGAGTGAATTCAAAGAGAACTTCAACGTCTAAATATCAAAGAGAAGCGAGACGGATTCCGTTACGTCCATGTGAAGCGTAATCATGAAGGATACGGACATACGGGGCAATCCTCATGGAGATCAGCTTACGGAGTGCAAATCCGAGGCCTACAGGCGCCTGCTCAAACATCATTATCTTGGAATCCTGAATCGGCCGGCCTTGCCATACAGGCAGCACTGCCGCAGCAGCAGAATCTCATGCTTGACGGGGCGCTCTACTCTACGCTCTCTAATAGCGCGAGCGTACCAGACGCAGTTGCAGTATTACGGTGAAGACGGTAAAAGATCCGAATCCGGACGTGAGACCCCTTCAAATCTGACGCCTTGCCTGCTTCATGTCGTCCCATGCACACGCCTTGCCTGCGTCACGTCGTCCTAGGCTTTCCGTCCTCTCTCGGTCATCTCGTCCGTGGGTGACGACTCTCTTTACGTCGCATCCATCACTCATGTACAGCACCGTCCAGTGCCCTAAACATATAATACGACACTGGTACTATAAATCTAGTAGATTATTATTATTCAAAAACGAATATTGGTGATAGTAGTTCCTCCTCCTACACATGACATTAATTCGCGGAGCTTGTTTGAAGTTACTGGAGTTATGGATAACAGTTCTACATTAAAATCCATAATCATCCCTTGGTATAGTCATAGTTTACTTACTACTACTACTACTACTACTACTAAAACCCTACACTACTACTACTACTACTACTACTACTTACTTTAGGACAAGTGATTTATCTCTGAGTGAGCGATGAGAATTTGAAAAACTCTATGCTTCATCTTCCTCAGTTTCTCGCTTTTCTTCAATCCTGCAACGTAGGCTTTCCTTCTCCGCGGGCGGATGCCCTCCCAAGTGCATGGGCACTGAGCGGAGGAGCCTGTCCCTTATCAGACCCCAGACTTCTTCAGTATCACCTGCAAAAGTAAACCATATGCTCAGCAGTCACTTCCCTCTAGCTTCACCCTCAACCTCTCATCTTGCCCCTCACTCAAACCCCTGGAACCCCAATCCAGAAAAACCGTGGAGTGGAGAGGCCATCATAGACGCAGTTATGGATGAAAACACCAGGCTGATTCAGGAATTAAAAGAAGCCAAAGAACAACTTCTAAATATGAAGAACAAGGACCTACTCAAAGAGGCCTCCCTCTTGTCAGCAAAAGAACAGACAGCAGCAGCAACAGCCCCACAGAAAGAGGCAGCCAACATCTCCACCCCAGGTAAAAACTCTACCAACACTGTACACGTAAGTCTACCAATAGAACAGGTCAGAAGCAAAGTAGAAGACTATTCAGAAAGATGCCTGGTTGGTCTACTCTTTGGTCTGAGACCATCTAAGGAAGCAATGAGAGCATGGATAAAGGAACGCTGGACACCTCTTGGAATAGAGGTTACCCTAACTCAAGCCCTGGCCACTTTCAGATCCAAAGAAAGCCCAACTAGTAAGACAATGGTTCAAAGCCAAAGGTCATATGGATATCATCTCTCTAGTGGAGATTAAGACTTCAGGAGAGGAATTGAACAGAAGGCTCTACTCCATCTCCCCGAGCACTTTTGGATATACTCACTTTGAGCCTTTGTTCTCCATGCTAGTGTACTCCGGTCTCAAGGCTCGAACTTGAGTTTGAGCCTTTGCTCTCCATGCTAGTGCACCCCTAGCATCTGAGTGCACCCCACCTTAAGATTGAACCTCCCCTACATGGAACTTATGTGTTAAGGCTCATTCTCCATGCTTAGCTTTACATGGAACTTGGCCTTAAGGCTCCAACTTGAGTTCGAGCCTTGCCTATCTATCCTAGCGTATCCCTAGCATATGAGTGCACAACTTGGATCTAGGCTCCAGCTTAAGTTCGAGCCTCTCCTACATAAAACTTGGCCTTAAGGCTCAAACTTGAGGTTGAGCCTTATCTCTATATGCTGGTGTACCCCTGTCATATGAGTGCACAACTTGGATCTAGGCTCTAGCTTAAGTTTGGGTTTCCCCTATATGGAACTTGGCCTTAAGGCTCCAATATACTAGTGTACCCCTAGCATATGAGTGCACAACTTGGATCTAGACTCCAGCTTAAGTTCAAGCCTCCCATACATGGAACTTCGCCTTAAGGCTCAAACTTGAGTTTGAGCCTTGCCTCTCTATGCTAGCCTACCCCTAGCATATGAGTGCACAACTTGGATCTAGGCTCCAAGCTTTTGTATGGATTAAGTAAATGCAAGTGAGGCCCTCGCTATTCAAGAAAACTAAGTGAAGCATCAATAATTGTAGCATGCATTAATTTTCTTAAGTTTGATAGGTTTTGATTTGATATGTAACATTTAAATCCATTTTTTTCTAAAGTTTTGAAACTTTTTTTGTGCTTCACAAGGAATGGAAGCTAGCAGAGCGCCCGCTACGACATGGTGTGAAAAGATGCAAGGGGGAAGAGAGCTTGAGATCTTGCAAGCACACACACACACTCACAAAACCCTAATAGAGAACACACAAGGTGAGAGGCTGAAAATCTTCTTCTTCTCTACTCAACACTCAACACACCATATACAAGAATAAGAGTATACATAATATGAAAGGTACTCAACCAATACATACACGGGTTCTCTATAGTGTGAACCCGACTAAATGAGCTGGCGCTATAACTATGCCAGTCTCTAGAATGGCTGTCACACAGCCTATCATCCCACTGGCCGCATATCTCCCATGATCTCACCAACCATGCCAGTGGTGTAAGTGTGGGGCCTATCCCCCAGGGGCGGGTCATCAGTGTCCACCGCCTCACTAGACGAGCTCGATATCTCAACACTCCCCCTCGAGCTCAACTCCATCTCATGTACACCAAGTGAAGCCCTGAATCTGCAGAGCTTCTCTGTACCCAATGCTTTGGTGAAGATGTCAGCTACCTGATCCTCTGTGCTGACATAAACAAGGTCAAGGTCTCCTGCCAAGACCTTCTCTCTGATGAAGTGGTAGTGGACCTCTATATGCTTCGTACGAGCATGAAAGACTGGGTTCCTGGCCAACTGTATACTGCTAATGTTGTCACAGAAAATGACAACTTGTCTATCCACTGATAGACCCAAATCTGCAAGTAGCTTTCTCAACCAAGCTACCTCACATGCTGCCATAGCAGCTCCTCTCTACTCGGCCTCTGTACTGGATAGAGCAACCGTAGGCTGCTTCTTGCTACTCCAAGTCACAGCAGCACTCCCACTCCCCAAAGAAAACATGAATCCACTAGTAGATCTCCTATCTGAGATACTACCAGCCCAATCAGCATCTATGTATCCATGTACACATATCTCTGTCCCAGTCTCATAGAATAGTCCACAATGTAAAGTAGACTTCACATACCTCAGTATGCCTCTCTCACTGCATCCAAATGCGGTTTCCGTGGGACCTGCATAAATTGACTCACCAACCCAACAGCATAGCTCAAATCTGGTCTGGTGATCGTCATATAGATCAAGCTTCCTACTATGCGCCTGTACATAGTAGGATCCTCCAAGATCTCTCCTGAATCTACACTCAACTTGCCATTCTGATCCAATGGCATAGAAATAGGCTTACAGCCTGTCATACCATACTTGGACAACATGTCCAAGCCATACTGTCTCTGCAGTAATCCAATACCATGTGGTGACCTAATCACCTCAATGCCCAAGAAATATCTGAGCTCCCCCAGATCCTTCATCTCGAACTTCTGTCTAAGCAAGATCTTTACATCAAGGATCTCTGGCATCATGGTCCCCCGTAATGATCAAGTCATCTACATAGATGACAACAAGCACAACTCCTCTATCACCATGTCTCACATACAGCGAGAAATTTGCATTGGCTACATGAAAGCCAATAGTGACAAGATATTCAAAAATCTTGTCAGACCATGCTCTTGGTGCTTGCTTTAAGCCATACAAGGCTTTCTTCAACCTGCAAACATGCTCGGGGTGACCCACATCCTCATAACCAGGTGGCTGCAACATATACACCTCTTCTTGCAAATCCCCATGCAAGAATGCATTCTTTACATCCATCTGATGTAAAGACCATTGCTTTGACGCAGCCACTGCTATCACAACTCTCACCGTTGCCATCTTGGCAACTGGGCTGAAAGTTTCCTCATAATCAATCCTATATGTCTGCGTATATCCTTTGGCTACCAATCTAGCCTTGTACCTGTTTATGCTTCCATCACTGTTATGTTTAACTTTGTACACCCACTTGCATCCAATGGCTTTCTTGCCTTCAGGCAATTGCACTAAATCCCAAGTTTCATTTCCATATAGTGCATCCATCTCCTCATCCATAGCTTTCTCCCAATACACATTTCCAACAGCCTCATCAATGCATGTGGGCTCAACAACCTGCACAACCTTTGCCATATATGCATAGTGATGTGCCACATAACCATCATAGGTAAATCTCTGCATAGGATTTTTCACTCTCCCAGATCTTCGCAACTTCTCATTCATGGCTTCCATAGCCTTCTTTACACCAGCTGGGATCCCAAGCTCCTCATCAAGGCTCATATCTGAGCCACTAGACTCTCCATCAACATGAGAATGCCCTGCAGAAATGTCAGGCATACCAAGGGGCTCAACCACTTTCTCTTTTCCTTTACGTGATGTACTAATCACATTTGCAGGACTGGTATTATGACGCAGCCTGCCACTCCATGGTCTATCAATAGACCCACTAGACAAGGACTCTCCTGGTCCACTCAAAGACTGTGATTGCTGATCTGCATTCTGTGCAACCACACTTCCACTCACATCAGCCCCAACAGCTTCTTTTTCAGCAACGTACCAGCTGCTCATCTCATCAAACACAACATCCCTGCTTACCCTCAGCTCACGTGTAGCAGGGTTATAACACCTGTATCCCTTTTGCTCAAGGGAATATCCAATAAACACACATTTTTCAGCTTTCGGGTCCAGCTTAGTTCTCAGCTCATCTGGCACATGCACATATGCAATGCATCCAAAGACTTTCAGATGAGACAAATCTGGTTTTCTACCAGTAAACCTCTCCTCTGGAGTTACATCATGTATGGCTGCAGTTGGAGTCCTGTTCATGATGTATACTGCTGTAGAAACAGCCTCAGCCCAATAGCAATGCGGCATATTTTTCTCTTCCATCAATGCCCGCGCAATCTCAGCAATGTGCCTGTTTTTCCGCTCAGTAACTCCATTTTGCTGAGTGTATCTGCATGTAAACTCTCTCCGAATACCATTCTTCTTCAAAAATTCAGAGAACTCATTGGAGAAGTATTCTCCCCCTCCATCTGACTTTAGGCACTTTACATATTTCCCTGTTTGCTTTTCAACCAAAACTCTGAAATTCTGAAAGTGAGTGAACACCTCACTCTTCTCCTTCATGAAATATACCCACACTTTCCTTGTGTGGTCATCAATGAAAGTCACATAATACCTGCAGCCTCCCATAGATATGGTCTTCGTAGGAACCCATACATCCGAATGCACAACATCTAGTGCATTTCTGCTCACATATCTGTTACGTGGAAACACATGCTTTGTTTGCTTCCCAAATTGGCATGCTTCACATATTTTGTGCATACCTTCCACTTTAAATTTTGGCAGCCCTGTCACAATTCCTTTTGTCTGCATAGACTCCAATCTCTGCACATTTACATGTCCAATCCTTTTATGCCAAATGTCTGTGTCTGCAACAATTCTTGAACCATTTGCAAACATTGCAGCACTCATTTCAGGCATGTCTACATTCAACGTAAACATTCTGCCCACTCTGTTGCCTTTTGCAACCAACCTGCACTTGTCTTTGAAATCTTCAACATAACACCCATCAGGGTTAAACCGAACCTACAAACCCTGCTCAATCATCTGGCCAACTGAAACTAGATTCTTTGTTATGTTCGGTACGTGAAGTACATCTGCAAGGTACTTCACTTTGCCATCCTGCATAGACAATGGCACATCTCCAACGTGGGCAATTGGATGAGCAGTGTCATCCCCTGTTTCCACAAAACCTGGTCTTTCCGGGTTTTTCATCTCCTTGAACCACTCCCCATGACTCGTCATGTGGTTCGAAGCGCCTGAATCCACATACCATACATTATCTTTTTGTGCTGCATCAACATTTTCAGACATGGCATTCACGACATGCTGCATAACAAACAACCTTTCATTATCCTCATTATTTCTGCTTGAGGATGCATAGTTGTTTTGCTGCACTTTCCCATTTTGCATGTCAGCTTGCTTCTTATAACATTCTGACTGCACATGTCCAGGCTTACCACAATAATAGCATTCACGTGCGTCATTATATTGCCTTTGCCAATTTCCATGGCCTCTTTGACTCCCCCTGCCTCTGAATTTGCCTCTTCCACTTGCGTGTTATTGTTGTTGTTGTTGATTCTGGGACTGTTGTTGCTGCTGCTGCTGTTGACCATAATTCTGATTACATGTTCGGCCACCTCCTTGACCGCGTCCACAGCCTCCTCTACCTCGTCCTCTTCCTGAACTCGTGTAGAAGGCCTGTTGCTCTGAACTGTTTTTGATTTGTGAAGACTGTTGGTCTTCACCCAAGCTCTTCTCTTCGATAATCAGCATAGACACCAAATCTGTAAAGTTGGGAATGTTTTCCTGAGTCTGAATGGCCGTCTTGAACGCCTTGTATTGTGGCCCGAGACCACGTAGACAGACTTCCACATTATCATCATCATCTACTGACACACCAATAGATGCAAGGGATTCCACAATACCCTTTATCTTCAGCGCATAGTCATTCACAGACATGCTCTTTTTCTCCACAGTATGAAGTTCATTCTTCAACTGTATCTTACGTGCCTTGGTATTTGTTTCATAGAGCTTTACCAAGGTGTCCCACGCCTCCTTGGGGGACTTGGCATCCTGAATGTGCCCAATCATGGTGTCTTGTATACTAATGGATAGCCAATACATAACCTTCCTGGCTCCTTGGTTCCAGTTTTTAAACTCTTTCACATCTGCAGCAGTCAGATTTATATCCGGTATCTCCGATGCCTCTTTATGCTCACCTTCTATGTAGTCCCAATAGCCTTTTCCCATCAGGAAATTCGTCAACCTGAACCTCCAAGCATGGAAGTTATTCTTATCCAGCTTCTCAGCCACAATCTGTGTAATGCCATCATTAGACATCTTGCCAAACATACAATTTTACCAGAAACTGCACTCTGGTTTTTCTACACAAATTGCTATATTTTCTGTAGAGCGGTACTGTAGTACTCTCAAATGTCACAACCAGTGACTTCAATGTGCATACATACACCCAATGGCAACTGTAGACCTCTTTGCAGCACCCACAGTGTCTGTACAGTCAATCTGTCTTCCTGCAATTCTTAAAACAGAGTTTTGCAGAGAATCGATGACTTACCCGCAGTGCTTGAAATTGCCTACTTTCTGAAAAACGGAGGTCCAGACGCGCCCGAAACGCGATTTCGACCCAGAAAATTCCGTCCGATAGGACAATATAGTTTTCCTATAGCTTTACTCCCGCGAAGAAAGCTCCTCAATCAGAGATCGTTGCCGGTGCCTCCCGTAGAGCTCCCGACAAGGGTGTAGTCACCAACATAAATAGGGAAGAGTAGTTGAAGCTCTTACCCTCGTATTGCTTCCTGTGGTTCTCTTGCTTGCAGCTCAGCCCTTAGCACGAACCAAGCTCTGATACCATGAAAAGATGTAGGGGGGAAGAGAGCTTGAGCTCTTGCAAGCACACACACACACTCACAAAACCCTAATAGAGAACACACAAGGTGAGAGGCTGAAAATCTTCTTCTTCTCTACTCAACACTCAACACACCATATACAAGAATAAGAGTACACATAATATGAAAGGTACTCAACCAATACATACACGGGTTCTCTATAGTGTGAACCTGACTAAATGAGCTGGCGCTATAACTATGCCAGTCTCTAGAATGGCTGTCACACAGCCTGTCATCCCACTGGCCGCATATCTCCCATGATCTCACCAACCATGCGAGTGGTGTAAGTGTGGGGCCTATCCCCCAGGCGGGTCATCAGTGTCCACCGCCTCACTAGACGAGCTCGATATCTCAACACGCTACGACATGGTGCACCAATCTTTACTCTGGATTCTCTCGAAACAACAACTCAAGCTAAAAGTGTCTCTCCTATAATTAAGGTAGATAAAACCTTGGAATTGAGTAACAAAGAAGGAGTAAAATGGTTTGTGGATAGCTACGATGCTAGTGCAAACTTCAAAGGATTCCTCCATTTGTTTCTGTCTCAAGGAGATATGGGGATTGTGGTAGGCGCTAAGGATGATGTGGATGCAAGAGCAAACCCATGCTTCACATGCAATGTATTGCTAGAAGGAGTAAATACAAAAGCAAATAAGTTTTGCTTATCATTGGACACTTTTCACCCAGCAGACACATGATTGGTAGTAAACTAGGAAAGAACAATTCTATTGTAAAGCTAGGATTGAAGATCATTGACTTTTCCAATCAAGAAGACTCAGGGGTGGATAATGTGGAGGACCTGGTGAAAGCGTTGAGGCATGCAAAGAAGGCTTTCGATTCACAAAAAAAAGTCCATACCTGAAAAGGAGACAATAATCACTCAAGTTAGGAAAATTGTGGAGAAAAAAGGTAGGGCCATAGTGAAGAGTGCACTTGAAGCATCTAGAAATGTTGGTGTAACTTCTTCAAAACATAAAAAGGAGGGTGACAAAACAAAAGTCCTTGATGTAAGCACAATAGCAGCTGAAGACATGGCAGGCTCTCAGGTGCAAGAAGAGGAGCAAGCACTTGGAAAGAAGAGAAAGGCAAAGCACTCTACAAAGGTTCAAGAAATCTCTTCAAAGAGGCAAAGGACAAAACCAGCAAATGGTTCAAAGGAGATGACGAGCTAATGGAGATTGAGACTCCAAACAAGGGCAGCAAAGTAATGATCTCATTAGAAATAAAGAAGGGATATTATCCCTTTGGTCTAAATGAGGTCTTCAGCATTGATGTGATGAAATGTTATCCTGCTTCTTCAATGCAAAAGGAGCCATTTCTCAATCAACTTCTACAAGCTCGAGCACACACAGCTAAAGTGCTAGGCACCCAAAGTGATTGTTGCTAATGTAGACATGTAGATTGGTATGTATGTACTCGTGGGCTTGGGGGGTTGTATGACTCTCATCTTGTGCATCTTCACACTTACCATTGTATGGTGATAAGCTAAAGTATTTCCAATCAAGAGGGGGGAAAAGAGAAGTAGAATCCATAAGCAAGGATCTAACAATGTTGGCATCCAAAGCTGGAGTACCATTACTATCCAAAGACCAGCTAAGCTTGTTAAAAGTGTGTTACAAAACAAGGATTTTGAGTGATCAACATGCTATTGCTTATGCTACTCGCTTGGGATATGATCGTAGTCATCTCATAAGTGGAGTTGCAGAAGCAAAAGCATACATATCAGGGCTACAAAAGGCTTACCTGAGCTTATGGGTAGGATAATGTCTGGTTTCATTATATATTGAGTGACAGTATAATCAGATTCCAACCTAACCCATACTAATTGCTGCAAGTCAAAGGAAACCATTGCTGAGGTCTAAACATGCAGTCTGAAGTATGGGATCTGCACAAATATCAAGACTTGGGTGTAGAATGTTTGGAGCTATTTTGTACTAAAAGACCATAAGATAGACTTAGGCTTTGGCCAAAACAATGTGCTTAGATGGGTTTAATTTTTGGATTGTACGAGCCAAATCTTTACACTATTGTATCAAACAATCAAATGCCTCCAAACTTACTATCATTTGTTAATCTCTTTTGTCAATATTTGCAATTCGATTGCAATGAAGATGTGTTTGTTTTTTATTGAATATATTTCCTTGTCAAGGTGTAAGGTTATGAATATTATAATTCAATTTGGATAGACTCAATTATCTCAACAGTGAAAATCTCAATGTCTCAAAGTGGAGATAGTATTTAACATTATCTTCTTCATATGAAAGGTGTTGTATAATCTCAATTAAGTTTAGTGCCATGTTTCCCTTGTCCTTCCAATATTGTTGCATTGACATATGTATCTATATAACTACAAACAAATACGCCAAATAGTTGTGTCAAGATATAATCTTATGGCACAAAGAGTGCACCAACAAATAGATGTTAGCTCAAACTACACAAAAATACCGAGTTTCCAACCAATCCTATAAGAAATGGGACTCGAATAATTCCCAAAATTCCTGAATTTGTCTTAGTTGGGGATTCTTGACTGCATTAAGGTTGAGCAAAGGCATCCTTTTCACGAATTTTTTTTGTCTTTGAGTTCAACTTTCTGCCCTAGTAATCATTGACATATTAACTACTAATGCATCTACTCTTTGAAGAAAATCATCTCTCTCAATTTAGAAATAAGAACACAAAGAGATCAAAGACAATGACTCAACTTGCGACACCGAGTTTTATCAAAGCTTTGCAAGGTGTTCACTCCAATGAGTGGAGCGACTAACTTGTGGGGTTCGTCTCACGGCTTGTCCACTACCTTGTAGTACTCGAGTGTGTGTGGTTAATATTTGCAAGGGTGGTATCCCCTTTTAGTACCCGAGTGTGTGTGGTTAGTATGGTGTGTGTGTGTGTAGCCAGGTGAAATTCCCGTGTAGGACTAGGAATGGAATAATATCGTATGAAGAAAAAAGACAGAAATAAAACTATACATATTATTTATTTGTAATGACAAAAAATTCCATGGATTCAAAATTAAGAGAAACATATTAAAAGAGTCTTACATTGCCAATTTATGTATGTGGTCATATAGAAATGAGAGATATACTCATCCTTTTTATAATTAATGTCTTATACCTTGGTTAGTCTAAGATATTAAAACCTTAGTTTCCATTGCTTAGCATTGTCACCAGTTCCCTTGCATGTCACCAAGGACTTTCTCCATCGCCTTGATTCTTTCTATCAATGATGTTACATCCCTTTTCTTCCTTACTACCACAAAGGAATCTCACCTTCCTACAATCTTTTATACTACTACGTTGTATGCAAAAAATACATGTGGGTCGTTGCCCTCTTTAAGAGATCCTTATGGTGCTCGTTAGTACTCTAGGATGCCCTAAAACAACCTAGCATCATCAAGTGAGTCATGTTCCTCCCATCCTCGATCCTTAATAGTTCTAAAATCTCAAGTTTCTTCATATGCATTGACAGATGTGAAGCGTGTGGTATACTTTGTGAATACGTGTGATGTGTATGAAAACATTGTGAGTGAATCCAATGTACGAGCTTGATTGTAAGTGACTTCGATCAACTCAAGGCATGTGATGCGTGTAAAGGTTATGTGAGTGAATCCACTTAAATATATAATAACATTGTGAGTGAATATAATGTGAAAACGATTAATGAGTTTGATCACTCGTGTGTGTTGATAGTTACAACTGACGGTTGTCTTTCTCAAACAGGTTGACTATCATGAGAGAATTTTTTAGAATATTTTATCATGGGAGTGAATCCAATTAATTATGTGTGATGCATGGTTCATGTGAGGCATGGTTCATGTGTGAAGCATGGTAGTGAATGATTTTCATTTGTTGTTAGAATTATTTTTGTGTGTGATTTCAAAGTAATTGTTATCTAACATTGTGGACTATGTTGAGTATAGATCATGAGTTCAGAACAACCAAGGTGGACATTGGACGAGATCATCTGGCCGAGTACATGTGCTAAATATTTGATTTTGTATGATTCGGCCCATTGTATATATGTTGGGCAATGTTTATTTTTTATGAGACGCTTTAAAAGCATTGGACTAAGGTTCAATTTTTGTGAAAGCCCAATTTCGGAAAAGCTACGCTATTTATAGCTCCAAGGGCTAAATTTATGAATATGATTTAAATACTACATGTGGGAGTGGAGCCACATACATCAGAGGGAGGGGGGGAGGAGATCACACCTAATCTTGTGTTTTTTGATTTTCATGCTCTTAATTTATGCTATGATGTTATGGTCTGTTTTTTTATATTATTTAAATTGTAGAATAATATAATCTCCATGTACCATGGTCCTATAACATATGCACAAAGTAAATGGCTTCCCTATGAGCACATTGTTAAATACTTTCTTCTTTCTCGCAATCCAAATGGACCACATGAATTCTTATCTGGCGGCATTCCATAATTTTGTATGGAAATTGGGCACTACTCTCAGCAGAATGTATTGCCATGTAAGGTGGCACTTGAATATCGGTGAGATGCACATATGCACAAAGAAAATAACTTCCCTAATCGCATCCTATGAAGGATTGTGAGGTTTTGTGTGAAAAATATATACCAAATTATGATGCGTCTTCTAAAAAAATGATATTTCAATCCATTAAAAGAATGATACAACTGTAAAAGAAGCCATTTTCTAAACATATAGCTTATCGTACATGCTTGGGGGGTTCACTTAAGTATAGCATGTGATTTTAAACCAAGGCATTTTTTAATTCAAAATTTTAAGGTAAATTTACATAAAGACATTTACAGAAGGGGTTTTTTAAATCAATTAAAAAAAAACCCGTAAGTCCATAAAGAAAGAGGAGTCATTTTATTCATGAAAAATTCACGGGTAAGAGGTTTTTTTAATACCCCTTGAATGCACGTGATACATAGGGTTTCTTAGTAGTGCACCCCCCAGCTTACATGATTAACCAGAGAAGGAAGGACTTTTTGGGCTAGATAAGTGGTGGAAACCACCACATATGGGTAAACCTGACGCTAAGTTCTATCTCACTAGAAGAGCATGCTTGCATAACCGTGTCAACAACCACACTCCAACAAAAAGAATTTGGAGTCTTAAAAGACCAATTTTTCAATGGGCTCTCTACAGCCACAACACATGGAAAATTGGGCCTTTGGCATGCACATGGAGTCCACACCCTTATTATTGAAAATTTTGGTCACCATTAGACCACATTTGTGTGTAATGTGTGTGCTAAGGCCTAATTTTCAATGGGCTCTCTAAGGCCACAACACAGAATTTTGGACCTTTGGCATGTACATTGCATACAAATGTGGTCCACTAGTGACCAAACTTTGAAATATTGTATATGGGGTCCACACCCTCACTCTTACAAAGTTTGGTTCATAGGACTACATTTTATGTAAAATGTGCATGCCAAAGGCCCAATTTTCAATGGGCTCTCTAAGGCCACAACACATAGAAAATTGGGCCTTTGGCACCAGATTACACACAAATGTGGTCCGATGGTAACCAAACTTTGCAAGAGTGTATATGTATTCCACACCCTCACTCTTTCAAATTTTGGTCACCATCAAACCACATTTGTGTGCAATGTGCGTGCTAATGGTCCAATTTTCTATGTGTTGTGGCCTTAGAGAGCCCATTGAAAACTAGGCCTTTGGCATGCACATTGCACACAAATGTGGTTTGATGGTGGTGACCAAATTTTTCAAGAGTATATAGGGGGTACACGCCCTCACTCTCGCAAAGTTTAGTATTCATCGGACCACATTTATGTGTGCAATGTGTGTGCTAAGGCCCGATTTTCAATGGGCTCTCTAAGACCACAACATATAGAAAATTGGACCTTTGGCATACGCATTGTACACAAATGTGGTCCGCCGATGGTGACCAACCTTGCAAGATTATATAAGAGGTTCACACCCTCACTCTTGCAAATTTTGGTCCACCATTGGACCACATTTATGTGCAATGCACATGCCAAAGGCCCAATTTTCAATGGGCTCTCTAATAAGGCCGCAACACATAGAAAATTGGGCCTTTGGCATGCACATTGCACACAAATGTGGTCTAATGTTGACCAAACTTTTCAAGAATGTATATGTGGTCCACACCCTCACTCTTGCAAAGTTTGGTCACCATCGCACCACATTTGTATCAAATGTGCATGCCAATAGCCCAATTTTCTATTTTTTGTGGCCTT
Organism: Cibotium barometz; assembly: GCF_041138505.1. Lineage (NCBI taxonomy): Eukaryota > Viridiplantae > Streptophyta > Polypodiopsida > Cyatheales > Cibotiaceae > Cibotium > Cibotium barometz. The sequence continues at coordinate 58,585,944 of NC_141047.1, read as the reverse complement.
AGAGAGCCCATTAAAAATTGGGCCTTTGGCAAGCACATTGCACACAAATGTATTCAGATGCTGACCAAACATTAAGAGAGTGTATACGGGGTCCACACTCTCAATCTCGTAAACTTTGGTCACCATTGGATGATATTTGTATGGAATGTGTGTGCTAAGGCCAATTTTCAATCTCGGGGGCATACTACTAAGAAACCCGATGTATCACGTGCATGCAAGGGGTATTAAAAAAACCCCTTATCTGTAAATTTTTCAATAATAAAATGTTTCCTTTTTCTTTATGGACTTACGGGTTTTTTTCAAAATCGATTTAAAAAATCCCTTCTGTAAATGTATTTCTCTAAATTTATCTTAAAATTTTGAATTAAAAAACCCCTTCATTTGAACTCACCTGGTATACTTACATATTTTTAGGTGAATCCCCCAAGTTTTCAATGGGCTCTCTAAGACCACAACACATAGAAAATTGGACCTTTGGCATGCACATTGCACACAAATGTGGTCCAACGGTACCCAAACTTTGCAAGAGTTTATATGGGGTCTATACCCTTACTCTTGCCAAGAGTTTATATGAGGTCTACACCCTCAATTTTACAAATTCTTGTCACCATCCAACCACATTTTATAAGTAATATATGCATGCAAAAGGTCCAAATTTCAATGGGATCTCTAAGGCCACAACACATAGAAAATTGGACCTTTGGTACACACATTGTACACAAATGTGTTCCAATAATGACCAAACTTTGCAAGAGTGTATATGGGGTCCACACCCTCACTCTTGCAAAGTTTGGTCACCATCAGACCACATTTGTGTGCATTGTGCATGCCAAAGGCCCAATTTTCAATGGGCTCTCTAAGGCCACAACACATATCCAAGTAGTTGGTGGTGGTGTGAATGAGGGGTTAATAGAACAATGGTGTTAGTAAGAAATTGGCAAGGGGGGGATTTCGGAGGGACAAGGAGACAACGCGCATGGAAACTACACTCCAAGATGTTGTATGTCGATGGGCAATGTTAATGAAGCTCTAGCATCTTTGGCAAGACACCGTGATGCGTATCTTAGCTCCCTTGGATATTGAGTTATTGGGTTGTAGTGTTTTCTATTTTTCTTTTAGTGATCTATCTTATTCTAACATTGTAGCTCATGGAACTGGGATCCTGTGTTGATAAGAGTGGTAGTTGATGGCAAGGATCCAGTGACTTTGAGCATAAGAAGTTATGGGTAGGATGGATTAGGCATGAAGCATAGTTATTTGGGTGAAGCAAGGTTGATTAAGAAGATCCAAGCGATGGGTTGTACCATTGACGAGGCTTGTGCCCACCATGGTCCCCCAATCCAAAGATGTACCTAGATGGCTATCAATGATGAGGCTTTGTGCAGTCTGTGCATGTAGGATAGAGCCCTCTGAGAATTGTAGGTGTTGTGTCCTGCACCGCCACTGCAGAGCCTAAATTCGCACTGTTTTGGCGGCATAGCTTCCCTAGTCTCCCAGGAGCAATTCTGATACATTAGATGATAAATACTATATTTTTACACATGATTTAAGATGTTTTTATCTTATAAGCTGCTATTTCTCACAATTAGTGTGCTCAACTTCATTATAAATGCATCACAAATGATCCTGAGTGGCTGGGGGAGCAGTGTCAGAACAGTGCGAATTTTAAGCCTGCACCGTCGTTGTAGAGCCTAAATTCGCACTGTTCTGGCATAGCTTTCCCAGTCCTCCAGGAGCAATTCTCATGCATTGGATGATAAACACTATATTTTTACACATGATTAAAGGTTTTTTTATCTTAGAAATGGGAAGGAAAAAAGGTGTGCACATGGTCCTAATCACCTAGATATTCCTAATCACACCAAGAGATTCTCTTTTTTTCTTCTTTTTTTTGGTGGTCCACATGTGGGTGAGGTCTTACATGTACTTATTGGTCAGCACCCCTAAAGAGGGTTTTGTACTACTGAGTAGCCCATTTGGCTAGATTTGTGAGCTTACCCTTGAGTTTATCTTTGAGTGGTTGGCTGAGCTCTGACATTTGTAGTAGTGCCCCTTGGTTTGGTGACAAAGTCGAGGGGCGGGGTGGAGCATTGTGGACGAGGGTCCTTTGGTCGAAAGGGTTGGGCGAATTGAGCTTTTGAGTGCCCATGGGTTAGGTGTGGGCTGTTTATATTTGAGCATTGTGATGAGCTATGGTGGATCAAAGACTATAATCAACATCATTCACAAAGTGATTAGAATAATTAAGATGTAATTAGTAGGTAATTAGCAAATAGATTAATGTAGGCATGGATACTCAAAAACCAGCAAATTCTCATTAGGGCTATGCCTCAATTTATAGAGTTTACATCAAGCATCAAATCCCATTGATTTCTCCATGATTCACTCCACCTCTTTTCCCTGATTCTCTCCACCTCTTCACTTTTCCCAGAATATCTCCACACTTCCCAGAATATCTCCACACTTCCTAAATCTTCTCATGCTACCCTTTATTCTCTCCCAGTAGATTCTTCTCACCTTTTCACAGGTTCTTTCACATTTACATCTTCTCTTTTACAGCCTCTAACCAAGGGCTTGTTCCCGCACACACCCTATTCACTTGTATTTTCAACACCTCCCCTCAAGTGTGTGAGATCCCTGTTCCCACCGAGCAACGGATTCGGGGTCCTAGCAGCGGAAGTAGCACTTCTCGCGCGGGACAGGGGTCCCACACTCGGGGCCTCGCCCACGGATATCCGGACAAGAGACTAATCCATCGGTTTGTCCAAAACCGAAACCGGAAAAACTTCCTTTACCCGGAAAGCACGGGCGATTCCACCAGGATAACTCTTTACTCTAACGTAGTCAAGATCATTACTGATCAACTGATCTGACTGCACCTTTAACGGTACTTGGTCAAATCAAGGAAGAACTTGCACTTGGATCATTGGGATCAATGCTTTTTTCCCCATCAAGAGGCACAGCCGTTGATTCCTATCCATAGAACAATTTCTATCCGGGATTTACTTCATCTATCGTAATAATAGAAATTAAATCTCGATTTACGGATCCATCAGTCCAGCCTAACCCCATCCGATCCCATGGGTTAGCCAACCGCCCAACCACTGTAGTGATGGGATCCAATTTGGAATTTGGTTAGGTTTTGTCCCGGGTACCAAGGAAAAGAGTTCCAAGGCCCCCTAGCCGGAAGTTCATGCAAACATAAAACTAGTCATACCACTTACACACCCAATATGAAATTGCCTTTTTCTTAGCATCAACTAGCTTTAAAACAATCCTTTAATAAAACCATTATGTCACTGATGACAATCCTCAAAGTCTCTGGTTGAATCTTTATTTCCAGTCATTCTTTCATCGGTATATTTATGGCATCATTGGCAACCAAAACGCTCACCACCTGTTCTCTCAGGGGCCTTTTCCATGGTTCCTAGCTCATAGTAACCGGCAATATATTCATATAATAGAATGGAGTCTCCGTGGAAGATCAGCAAGATCAACCCACAGATCCATATAAAAGAGCCATGGACTCATCTGTTGAGGACCAGCAAGGTCAATCAACCAGATCCATGCCCGGTTTCAGAAAACAACTCTTACTCCTTATTCCAATATCTTCCTCGACGCACGCGTGGGTATCCTGGGCGACCCAGAGCCCGAGCACCGTATGGTCAGCACCCTCTAGGATCCTTCGCAGGTGACCTAGCGCTTCACTCATAGGCCGCTTCTTTGGTCCCTCATCCACCGTACCGGAAGCTCACCATTTAAATCGAACCGAGGCTGGTCAAGACCTCGGTCGACCTTGCTACGCGAGACGTCCTCCATTGACTCTCCGTCAGCAGTTGCAACTTTAACAGTTAGGTCTTCATGACCTTAATCCACAAGATGGTCAAAATGCTTCCCCAGCATTCTTGACATAAAACAGTCATTTACAAACAGTCACAAAATACAGTTTCTAAATCAAACTCTCGTCTTTCCACATTATCCCTCCTTAGTCCACATTACTTATTCCACATTCCATTCAATGTGTACTCATTCTCATCCATTTCCTCATATCGACGACACATTAATTCACATTCACATTCATACATCCACATTTACATGGATACATCCATTTTCACATCCTCATTTATACATCCACATCCCATATCCACATTCATACATACACATCCATACATCCACATTCACATTCACATCCACATTCACATCCTCATTTATACATCCACATCCACATCCATATTCACATCCATACATCCACATCTACATGCATACCTCCATTTTCACATCCTCATTTATACATCCACATCCCTTATCTACATTCATACATACACATCCATATCCACATCCATACATCCACATCCACATCCACATTCATATTCACATCCATATATCCACATCTACATGCATACATCCATTATCACGTCCTCATTCATACATCCACATCCACATACATACATACATCCACATCCACATACATACATACATCCACATCCACATTCCCATTCACATCTATACATCCACATCTACATCCACATCCACATTCCCATTCACATCTATACATCCACATCTACATCCACATTCATATACATCCACATCCACATTCCCATTCACATCTATACATTCACATCTACATCCACATACATACATACATCCACATCCACATTCCCATTCACATCTACATCCACATTCACATCTATGCATATACATCTTCATGCATACATCCCCATTTTCACATTCATACATCCACTTTCACATTCATACATCCATACTCCCATCTCCACATCCACACATCCACATACATACATCCATTTCCACATTCCCATTCACATTTATACATTCACATCTACATCCACATACATACATACATCCACATCCACATTCCCATTCACATCTATACATCCACATCTACATCCACATTCACATCTATGCATATACATCTTCACGCATACATCCATTTTCACATTCATACATCCACTTTCACATTCATACATCCATACTCCCATCTCCACATCCACACATCCACATACATACATCCATTTCCACATTCCTATTCATGTAACCCCATATGTCTTCACATCTAATCTTTTACATCACATCCATTCTCGCCCTATCACAACCCATATACATCCTATTCTATCACATACGCTTCTTACCTCATCCCATACACATCTTATCACATCCTATCACTTTCCATATGCATCTTATCAATTCTTATCACATCTCATACACCTCTTATCACATCTTATCACATTTCATATCTTTTTAAAAAAAAGAGAATTCTTATATTTGATATAAGATTTCTCTACACATTTATTTATACATAAATTCCATTTAAGGAGACTAACACTTTCGAAATTAAAATCAATCTTTTATGCATAAATTCAGTTTGGTAGGAAATTACACTTTTAGAATAAAAGAATTTCTCTTATGCATCTAAGTTAAGCATAAAATCCATTTATGAGGAAAATCACACTTTTAGTATAAAAAGAATATCTTTTATGCATACCTATATGCATGAAATCCAATATGATAAAAGTAACACTCTTACAATAAAATAATCAACTTTTATGCATACCTCTATGCATGAGATTCAATTATGATAAAAGTCACACTTTTATAATAAAATAATCAACTCTTATGCATACTTCTATGCATGAAAATTAAAAATGATAAAAGTAACACTTTTGATATAAAAAATTTCTTTTATGCATACTTCTATGCATGAAAATTAAAAATGATAAAAGTAACACTTTTGATATAAAAAAAATTTCTTTTATGCATACTTCTATGCATGAAAATTAAAAATGATAAAAATAACACTTTTGATATAAAAATTTATCCATTATGCATACTTCTATGCATGAAATAAAAATGGTAAAAATAACACTTTTGATATAAAAATTTATCCATTATGCATACTTCTATGCATGAAATAAAAATGGTAAAAATAACACTTTTGATATAAAAATTTATCCATTATGCATACTTCTATGCATGAAATAAAAATGGTAAAAATAACACTTTTGATATAAAAATTTATCCATTATGCATACTTCTATGCATGAAATAAAAATGGTAAAAATAACACTTTTGATATAAAAACTTATCCTTTATGCATGATATTAAAATTCGATTTCTCCATGATTGTAATGAAATTTTTTCAATTAATCTAGGATGATAATTCCTAGAATATGGTAGGAAGTCCTCTTTTTATGCTTTGAATGAGATTATTTTATGCATAATTTTTATAAAAATTTTGCCATAGCTCCGCTGCTATGACTGATAAATCTCAATTTTTCTAAGGGATAATGCTTATCATTAAGGAAATAATTAAAATAATCTCTAATTGGATTATTAATCCATAATGGATTGAATCATTAATATACATAAACTAAAAGCATAGAAAAAAGCCATTAATTTGGCCTCAAGCATAGCTTAATCTTGGGTTAAGGAAAAGCTTTATGAAAAGCTTGATTTGGATTGAGAATGGGTCATGAGTATGACCATTTCTTGAGTGAGAGAGAGAATTTACATAAAAATCATTAGAATTTAAACATAAATGAAAATTAACTTCAATAGCATTATGTAACTCTTCACTACTATTCAAACTTCAATAGCATTTAAAAAGAACCATACCAATTAAACTTCTCAAGCTTGAGAGGGGTTGAGAAGAGAGAAACATTGAGAAATTATAGAAAGATCAATATTCACTAATTACCTTACAACTTGCTTGATTCTTTGTTCACGGTAGAGGCCCCCAACCAATCAATTGGTTAAGTATGTTGATGGAGCCACTAATGGGGATTGAAGAAAGAGGGAAGCTCCAAAAACTAGTGAATTATTAAATGAATTCACAGTTCTTGGCTTAGGTGGAGTAGAGTAACGATGCATAAACACTATATATTTTTCAACAAGGGGGAGGCTTCTATTTATAGGAAAAATTGAGCTCCTAACCAAACAAACTGATTCTAGAATTTTCTAAATCAGTTTGGTCAATATTTGACCATTTTTAGGTCAGTTAAGCTAACTTTTTGGAACTAGACTTAAATGAGGAGAGAGGAGAGATGAAATATCTCAATTTTTATGAGTTTAAAACTCATTCAAGCATGTGAAATATGCACCTCCTTTAAAGAACTCTCTTTCCTTACATATGTGTCATAATGGAATCATTTTAATATTGCTCATAGTTTTTTACTAATAAACCTTGTACATTTTCAACTCTTCATCTTATGTGAAATATGCACATCCTTTAAAGAACTCCCCTTCCTTACATATGTGTCATAATGGAATCATTTTAATATTGCTCATAGTTTTTTACTAATAAACCTTGTACATTTTCAACTCTTCATCTTATGTGAGCATTTAAGGGACTCCCCTTCCTTACATATGTGTCATAATAAAATCATTATTCCCAAAATATCTCATATTTTTAATATTGCTCATAGTTTTTTACTAATAAACCTTGTACATTTTCAACTCTTCACCTTATGTGAGCATTTACTCATTTTTGGGTATCTTCTTTTTTACAAATTGGATTTATCTACTCCCTACACATGGATTGATGCTATTGGCCCATAGGAACCTTAATTGGACCATAGTCTAAAGATTTCTGAAAATCTAGACCCTTAGACAAAGGTTCTTTATACCTATTTTCAATTAATTCCAATTGCACGTTGGAAAATTCTTTTTGAATTTCTGTTTCAGGGGAACTCATCTGAATTATAAGAGATATTTTTTTATCCAAAAATATTCAAAATCTGAATATTCTCTCTCTAGAATATTTTCTCTCTCTAGGCTAAAATAGTTAGAAACAAGGTCTTTATATTTCTGAAGAGGGGTTGATTATAGGGGAAGATACTAGACATCAAAAAGGGGTTGGGAGAGGAATCTTACATTCTACCCCACTTAAAAAACGCGAGATGCCCTCATCTCGCAAACTGGGGGTAATTTCGCAAGATGCACAAGTATGAGACTGAGAGAAAATTTTTTTAATTAAGATTAACCACCAATTTAAAAAAAAAGTCTCAAGAGAGCAAGATTCAAGATAAGAACAAGATTTAAACTTTATTCATTCTCGGAACTTATACAGTAAAGATAGAAGAACTCTTTACACTTCCATAAGCCCGTCCATCATATGATCACAAAAGCAGCACTCACAAGCTGCACAAGTATAAGGTAACTCATCTATGGGAATAATTCTGTTGGTTATTGCCGCACCTATCTCAGTGGTATGAGGTGTTCTAACAAAAGGACCTCTGTGAGGCAAGCCAAAAACGGGGTAAAGGCATATCTTCTCATGAGGAAGAAAACACGCCAGTAAGAAGACCCGCTCAGAAAACCCAGGATGCCTTGATCTCATGACGCAGTAGTATCGGGGACCCAAACCCAAAGCTTCAATAACCATGGCCAAGCGGACATTGTTACGAAAGTGCTGCTGACCCCAGGGTGTTACCCTAGTTATGTCTTGATAGGTCCGCCATTTTGTCTGCGCTACAGAAGTTCCCAAGTGAGGGAAAAGTGAGCGCTCATACTGCTTTATAAAATCTTTCTTCACAGACTCCCTTGCGTCTTGAAGGTGAGAAATCATCATGGATAAAACTAATTCTTGTTGCCAAGCCATGAAGGAGATTAAGAAAGAAAGAAGATCGATGGAAGTAAGATTACTGTGAACGACAAGTAAAAGTTGCGACTTAAATAAAGGAAGGAGCTAGCGTAACTTAGAAGCCAACGGTAACTTGCCACTGAAGTTTCACCGTCTTTCCATGATTTGGGTTTGGCACATTTTTCTATAGAAGGCATTCAGAACTTTGAGATGAGGAGATAAAAGAAGTTCGTAAGCTAAATCACCTACTTTCTTTGGTCCACAATATCTGGGAGATAACTTCTTATACTTCCCAAGAGATAAAGAACTTCTTTTGGGCCGTACTCGAGACCAAAACCTTGATATCCAAAACATCGATTCTCACTTCTGAACTCGTTGTTCTGAATCCTTAAAACAGGTGGGACTCTTGAGAAGTATTCAGGAAAAAGGTTCTTCCTTTTTTAAACAGAATCTTTCTTTTATTTTAGAGAGAGAATAATTATAAGATCAGAAAGGGAGATTCTTACTCCTGTATACCTCTAAGGCTGGGGGAGGAATCTTACATTCTACCCCACTTGAAAAGTGCGAGATGTCCTCATCTCGCAAGGTAGAGGACAACTCTTTTTCTTAAGATCCAATTTATTCTGGGGTTCCTTATATTCTGGTCAACCCAACAGAATACGGGGATAATTATCCCTTATATAGAACTCATCATTAAATAACAATTCATTCAGATCATATCATTCATATCTTTAACACGATAATGGTCCATTAGACTGAAAATTTTCCTTCTGAACATTCCTCCACAGGAATTTTAGTCAAGCAAGTTCTCAATTTGTCATCCCTTAACTTAATCTACCGTCTTAAGTGTTAACAGTAGCAATCTGACAGCACAATCACTAATCTCATAGTGATTTGGTGAAATCATTATCATCATTCCAGATATGAATATCATCACTGGGACTCGTCCCATTCATCCTCATTGTGGTTTCGCTCAGCTTATTACATTTCAACTAAATTTCGGAAATCGTCATTTTTCAATCAGAATCCAATTCAATTCATCAATTCTCAAACAGAATTAAAAATCATATCAACCACATTCGAAATCATCATCTGGATAGCATTAACACTTATAATTTCAAGTCTTAGATTTACTCGTATATACTGTAGGTAAAGAGCTGCAGTTATACCCTCGGTATATACGGATAGTCATGATACTCGAAACTATAAGGTAAATACCATCATGTCTAGGTCTCAAGCAAGTCAGGGTTCCATACAATTGCGGTACTTCCAATTGAAGACCCAATTACTAATTTACGAATTTCAATTTGAATTAACAATTTGTATGAATTATATCAAACAATTACAACCTTTTTGTGCGTCTTGATAAACTTTTGACATAATTTGCTCCTCAGTTGATCTTATTGGAGATCTATGACTTAAGTCTGATAAATAGATTTTTCTTTATCCGATCGTCCGTAAAAAAAACATTTGTATATTTATATACAAGTTGCAATAATTACATAGAGTGGCTCGGCTCCAAAATTCAAAATCTCTTCGAGAGACGCATAAGACGACGGTACTGGGCCATAGTCATGCCCTGTTACATAAGTTCTCTAACTGCGAAGGGAGCTATTATTTTCTCCTTAGGGATAAATCGACTAAGGAGTCTATAAATTCGACATGAAAGTCTGAAATTTCAAGGTGTCGAATGATATAGAATGACACCACGCACCATTTTCAGCTTTAACAGGATCATAGTCAATGAGAGATTCTGCCACAACATTGTATGGGGGTTGCAATGGGCGTGGACATATTGCCCTGCAAACCACTTATGTTGTATTCTCTCCGCTGGGGTAGGAAAATATAAATCCGCGAAATGGCGTGCGAGTCTTGCTCGGCTTGTTTGAGTTGAAGCGGAAGAGATGAGATGCTCGAAGGCAAATGCAATCATATCTTGAGACTGGGTGAGGTCGGGAATACCAGATAAATGTGGAACTTCCATCTATAAAAACAATTTCTTTGATTAAAATTTCTTCATTAAAGAAGCTTACGGAATGAAAATACATTATGAAAATGCTGTTTCTGAATTCTTATTACCAATTTCAGATAAGAATTTAATTATCTTTATTAGCTTTCAAAACCGCTCTGATACCAACTGTGAGATCCCTGTTCCCACCGAGCAACGGATTCGGGGTCCTAGCAGCGGAAGTAGCACTTCTCGCGCGGGACAGGGGTCCCACACTCGGGGCCTCGCCCACGGATATCCGGACAAGAGACTAATCCATCGGTTTGTCCAAAACCGAAACCGGAAAAACTTCCTTTACCCGGAAAGCACGGGCGATTCCACCAGGATAACTCTTTACTCTAACGTAGTCAAGATCATTACTGATCAACTGATCTGACTGCACCTTTAACGGTACTTGGTCAAATCAAGGAAGAACTTGCACTTGGATCATTGGGATCAATGCTTTTTTCCCCATCAAGAGGCACAGCCGTTGATTCCTATCCATAGAACAATTTCTATCCGGGATTTACTTCATCTATCGTAATAATAGAAATTAAATCTCGATTTACGGATCCATCAGTCCAGCCTAACCCCATCCGATCCCATGGGTTAGCCAACCGCCCAACCACTGTAGTGATGGGATCCAATTTGGAATTTGGTTAGGTTTTGTCCCGGGTACCAAGGAAAAGAGTTCCAAGGCCCCCTAGCCGGAAGTTCATGCAAACATAAAACTAGTCATACCACTTACACACCCAATATGAAATTGCCTTTTTCTTAGCATCAACTAGCTTTAAAACAATCCTTTAATAAAACCATTATGTCACTGATGACAATCCTCAAAGTCTCTGGTTGAATCTTTATTTCCAGTCATTCTTTCATCGGTATATTTATGGCATCATTGGCAACCAAAACGCTCACCACCTGTTCTCTCAGGGGCCTTTTCCATGGTTCCTAGCTCATAGTAACCGGCAATATATTCATATAATAGAATGGAGTCTCCGTGGAAGATCAGCAAGATCAACCCACAGATCCATATAAAAGAGCCATGGACTCATCTGTTGAGGACCAGCAAGGTCAATCAACCAGATCCATGCCCGGTTTCAGAAAACAACTCTTACTCCTTATTCCAATATCTTCCTCGACGCACGCGTGGGTATCCTGGGCGACCCAGAGCCCGAGCACCGTATGGTCAGCACCCTCTAGGATCCTTCGCAGGTGACCTAGCGCTTCACTCATAGGCCGCTTCTTTGGTCCCTCATCCACCGTACCGGAAGCTCACCATTTAAATCGAACCGAGGCTGGTCAAGACCTCGGTCGACCTTGCTACGCGAGACGTCCTCCATTGACTCTCCGTCAGCAGTTGCAACTTTAACAGTTAGGTCTTCATGACCTTAATCCACAAGATGGTCAAAATGCTTCCCCAGCATTCTTGACATAAAACAGTCATTTACAAACAGTCACAAAATACAGTTTCTAAATCAAACTCTCGTCTTTCCACATTATCCCTCCTTAGTCCACATTACTTATTCCACATTCCATTCAATGTGTACTCATTCTCATCCATTTCCTCATATCGACGACACATTAATTCACATTCACATTCATACATCCACATTTACATGGATACATCCATTTTCACATCCTCATTTATACATCCACATCCCATATCCACATTCATACATACACATCCATACATCCACATTCACATTCACATCCACATTCACATCCTCATTTATACATCCACATCCACATCCATATTCACATCCATACATCCACATCTACATGCATACCTCCATTTTCACATCCTCATTTATACATCCACATCCCTTATCTACATTCATACATACACATCCATATCCACATCCATACATCCACATCCACATCCACATTCATATTCACATCCATATATCCACATCTACATGCATACATCCATTATCACGTCCTCATTCATACATCCACATCCACATACATACATACATCCACATCCACATACATACATACATCCACATCCACATTCCCATTCACATCTATACATCCACATCTACATCCACATCCACATTCCCATTCACATCTATACATCCACATCTACATCCACATTCATATACATCCACATCCACATTCCCATTCACATCTATACATTCACATCTACATCCACATACATACATACATCCACATCCACATTCCCATTCACATCTATACATCCACATCTACATCCACATTCACATCTATGCATATACATCTTCATGCATACATCCCCATTTTCACATTCATACATCCACTTTCACATTCATACATCCATACTCCCATCTCCACATCCACACATCCACATACATACATCCATTTCCACATTCCTATTCACATTTATACATTCACATCTACATCCACATACATACATACATCCACATCTACATCCACATACATACATACATCCACATCCACATTCCCATTCACATCTATACATCCACATCTACATCCACATTCACATCTATGCATATACATCTTCATGCATACATCCATTTTCACATTCATACATCCACTTTCACATTCATACATCCATACTCCCATCTCCACATCCACACATCCACATACATACATCCATTTCCACATTCCCATTCATGTAACCCCATATGTCTTCACATCTAATCTTTTACATCACATCCATTCTCGCCCTATCACAACCCATATACATCCTATTCTATCACATACGCTTCTTACCTCATCCCATACACATCTTATCACATCCTATCACTTTCCATATGCATCTTATCAATTCTTATCACATCTCATACACCTCTTATCACATCTTATCACATTTCATATCTTTTTTTTAAAAAGAGAATTCTTATATTTGATATAAGATTTCTCTACACATTTATTTATACATAAATTCCATTTAAGGAGACTAACACTTTCGAAATTAAAATCAATCTTTTATGCATAAATTCAATTTGGTAGGAAATTACACTTTTAGAATAAAAGAATTTCTCTTATGCATCTAAGTTAAGCATAAAATCCATTTATGAGGAAAATCACACTTTTAGTATAAAAAGAATATCTTTTATGCATACCTATATGCATGAAATCCAATATGATAAAAGTAACACTCTTACAATAAAATAATCAACTTTTATGCATACCTCTATGCATGAGATTCAATTATGATAAAAGTCACACTTTTATAATAAAATAATCAACTCTTATGCATACTTCTATGCATGAAAATTAAAAATGATAAAAGTAACACTTTTGATATAAAAAATTTCTTTTATGCATACTTCTATGCATGAAAATTAAAAATGATAAAAGTAACACTTTTGATATAAAAAAAATTTCTTTTATGCATACTTCTATGCATGAAAATTAAAAATGATAAAAATAACACTTTTGATATAAAAATTTATCCATTATGCATACTTCTATGCATGAAATAAAAATGGTAAAAATAACACTTTTGATATAAAAATTTATCCATTATGCATACTTCTATGCATGAAATAAAAATGGTAAAAATAACACTTTTGATATAAAAATTTATCCATTATGCATACTTCTATGCATGAAATAAAAATGGTAAAAATAACACTTTTGATATAAAAATTTATCCATTATGCATACTTCTATGCATGAAATAAAAATGGTAAAAATAACACTTTTGATATAAAAACTTATCCTTTATGCATGATATTAAAATTCGATTTCTCCATGATTGTAATGAAATTTTTTCAATTAATCTAGGATGATAATTCCTAGAATATGGTAGGAAGTCCTCTTTTTATGCTTTGAATGAGATTATTTTATGCATAATTTTTATAAAAATTTTGCCATAGCTCCGCTGCTATGACTGATAAATCTCAATTTTTCTAAGGGATAATGCTTATCATTAAGGAAATAATTAAAATAATCTCTAATTGGATTATTAATCCATAATGGATTGAATCATTAATATACATAAACTAAAAGCATAGAAAAAAGCCATTAATTTGGCCTCAAGCATAGCTTAATCTTGGGTTAAGAAAAAGCTTTATGAAAAGCTTGATTTGGATTGAGAATGGGTCATGAGTATGACCATTTCTTGAGTGAGAGAGAGAATTTACATAAAAATCATTAGAATTTAAACATAAATGAAAATTAACTTCAATAGCATTATGTAACTCTTCACTACTATTCAAACTTCAATAGCATTTAAAAAGAACCATACCAATTAAACTTCTCAAGCTTGAGAGGGGTTGAGAAGAGAGAAACATTGAGAAATTATAGAAAGATCAATATTCACTAATTACCTTACAACTTGCTTGATTCTTTGTTCACGGTAGAGGCCCCCAACCAATCAATTGGTTAAGTATGTTGATGGAGCCACTAATGGGGATTGAAGAAAGAGGGAAGCTCCAAAAACTAGTGAATTATTAAATGAATTCACAGTTCTTGGCTTAGGTGGAGTAGAGTAACAATGCATAAACACTATATATTTTTCAACAAGGGGGAGGCTTCTATTTATAGGAAAAATTGAGCTCCTAACCAAACAAACTGATTCTAGAATTTTCTAAATCAGTTTGGTCAATATTTGACCATTTTTAGGTCAGTTAAGCTAACTTTTTGGAACTAGACTTAAATGAGGAGAGAGGAGAGATGAAATATCTCAATTTTTATGAGTTTAAAACTCATTCAAGCATGTGAAATATGCACCTCCTTTAAAGAACTCTCTTTCCTTACATATGTGTCATAATGGAATCATTTTAATATTGCTCATAGTTTTTTACTAATAAACCTTGTACATTTTCAACTCTTCATCTTATGTGAAATATGCACATCCTTTAAAGAACTCCCCTTCCTTACATATGTGTCATAATGGAATCATTTTAATATTGCTCATAGTTTTTTACTAATAAACCTTGTACATTTTCAACTCTTCATCTTATGTGAGCATTTAAGGGACTCCCCTTCCTTACATATGTGTCATAATAAAATCATTATTCCCAAAATATCTCATATTTTTAATATTGCTCATAGTTTTTTACTAATAAACCTTGTACATTTTCAACTCTTCACCTTATGTGAGCATTTACTCATTTTTGGGTATCTTCTTTTTTACAAATTGGATTTATCTACTCCCTACACATGGATTGATGCTATTGGCCCATAGGAACCTTAATTGGACCATAGTCTAAAGATTTCTGAAAATCTAGACCCTTAGACAAAGGTTCTTTATACCTATTTCCAATTAATTCCAATTGCACGTTGGAAAATTCTTTTTGAATTTCTGTTTCAGGGGAACTCATCTGAATTATAAGAGATATTTTTTTATCCAAAAATATTCAAAATCTGAATATTCTCTCTCTAGAATATTTTCTCTCTCTAGGCTAAAATAGTTAGAAACAAGGTCTTTATATTTCTGAAGAGGGGTTGATTATAGGGGAAGATACTAGACATCAAAAAGGGGTTGGGAGAGGAATCTTACAAAGTGAATACTCTCTAGCACACCTGGACCCTATACCAAGTTTCCCTCTTACTTGATAGCCCGCGACCAGTGCCTCAAGTCCCTAAACTCCATAGTCCTTGACACTCTCTCTCTCTATGTGTCCAAGGCTACTATAAGTGCCGGCGAACTTGACTAAAGTACTCACACATACATCTACCATGTGGCCTACATCATCGGTGGCTCAGAGGTGGTTTTACTTTGTTCCTCACTCTTTGGAGCCTCACACCTTCTCTTGTCTTCAGTCTTCTTGTCATGGCAGCTTCTCTCCACGCGTCCATGTTTTCTTTCAATCTTTCTTTAGATTTTCTTGGTGTGGATCTTCTTCTTGGAAAGAGATATTCTTCTTCTTTCATGGCTGGGGCCATGAGCTTGTCCGTCAAGTCTTCTTGCTCCATGTGAGCAACATGTTCAAATGATTTGCTGACAGTTCCTTTGGGTTTTTGATGTTCATCTTGTGTCATTATGCAATGCAAACCCAAATTTATGCGGGAGGTCTTACCTTTTGCCTTATTCTGGACAAGGGCAGTGTCTGTTCCCATTTTTACACTGATGTAATGTGCCCAATACATAATGCGTATAGCATTCATTCTTATGCACATTCCCAAATGCAACTCTGGCTGTGAATAATCTTGAATTTGAATGATCTGTATCAGATACCTAATGGTTAATTTGAATCCTCAATTGTACCAAAATACAGTGATTAGCACTGATTAATCACTGATTAGCAAATTAATGCTCTGTTTTATGTGCAAAAAACAGAGTATGCGGGGAGTCCAGATCTGGTGCCTTAGACTTCAAATGAGCTCAAATGCTTTCAAAGGCATCAAAAGCAATGAGTCTAGTAGAGGATTAAGCCAAGAAACACAAGATTTGACCAAATATTGAAAGCTTAATCTCTGTTTTACCAAAGTCACCTGCAGATTTGATGAAGAGCTTGGATCTCACTGTAGACTTGATGAAACTGAATTCTGTCTTCATTAGCTTATAGAGCATGCTTGAAAACACCTTGGGCTAGGAGGAATTAGAGACCTTTGATCTGTGGAAGTAGTAATGTCAAAAATAGCTCAAAAAAGGCGCCAGTAGCGAAATCGTCGATTTCTCCCTCATCGCTTGGCGGTTTGCGCTTCTGTTTGGATAGGCTTGAAGAGCAATGTGTTGGCTACCATGTGCTAGAAGGGCTTGACCTAATTGTGAGTGTGCAAGGTGAATGAGTTCCTCCACTGGCTGGGGGTGAAGGGGTGAAGTGAAAAATAACTAAAATTTTGATTATTTCTTAATTATCTACTAATCTTGATTAATTAAATAATGGGCTCATAAACCTGATGGATTCTAGGCATGGCTCTGATACCATGTTTAAATTTGAGCATTGTGATGAGCTATGGTGGATCAAACACTAGAATCAACATCATTAACAAAGTTATTAGTAAACAATTAAGATGTAATTAGTGGGTGGGTAATTAGCAAATAGATTAATGTAGGCATGGATACTCAAAAACCAGCAAATTCTCACTAGGGCTATGCCTCAATTTATAGAAATTACATCAAGCATCAAATCCCATTGATTTCTCCATGATTCACTCCACTCTTTTCCCTGATTCTCTCCACCTCTTCACTTTTCCCAGAATATCTCCCACAATATCTCCACACTTCCCAGAATATCTCCACACTTCCTAAATCTTCTCATGCTACCCTTTATTCTCTCCCAGTAGATTCTTCTCACCTTTTCACAGGTTCTTTCACATTTACATCTTCTCTTTTATAGCCTCTAACCAAGGGCTTATTCCCGCACACACTCTATTCACTTGTATTTTCAAAATGGGCAAGTACGTAGGATTTAGTTGAGGAAGATGGGACTTTCTTTCCCATTGGTCGCTAAACCATTTGTGTTGTCGAATGGATAGGTACTAGCGTGGTTGGTGTGGTTTGGGTGAACGACTGAGGGTTATGCCATGGGAAATGATGGAGTTGCCATCATGGAAGCCTTGAGCTTCTAAGAGGTTCTTGGGCACCTACCATTGCCGAGTTATAAAGGCTCGGGTCACGAGGGTTTTTGGTTTTTGGTCGACGAGGCTTTAAACTATGATTAGGTTGTCGATGTTCATAACAAGTGTTTGATTGTGGCTTTGGGAGCCACATGGGTGTGTTGCCTTCATGGAAGCCTTGAGCTTTGCATGTTGGTAGGTACCCAGCATCGTTGGCTTCGCTGTGCTTGGGGTTGCGTGACCTTTGGCTGTGGGGCCTTTTAGCACAACTCCTTGAGGATTTGTTGTGGTGGATAAGCACAGGCGACATTCTTGGGTAGCCAGAGGAAAGTGTTACCTTCATAGTAGCCTTGTGCATGTAAGAGGCAGTCGGGGACTATAGCCAACGTCAGTACTTCCATCTGAATTACCAATTTACGAATTTCAGTTTGAATATCAATTCGTATGAATTTTTTCACACAATTACAACCTTTTACTGCTTCTTCATAAATTTTTGACATTTTTAACTTCTCATCGGTTGATCCTCGTTAGCCAATTCGCTTTGATACCAGCTGTGAGGTCCCTATCCCCACCACGCAATGAATTCAAGGGTTCTAGCAGCGGAAGTAGCACTTCTTGCGTGGGGCACGGTCTCACACTCGGGGCCTTGCCCACGGATATCCGGACAAGAGACTAATCCATCGGTTCTTCCAAAACCAGTCCTGGAAAAACTTCCCTTTTCCGGAAAGCACGGGCAATTCCTCCAGGATAACTTTTCTCTAACGTAGTCAAAAGCCTTAACTAACTAAACTGATCTGACCAAACCCATAAGTCCCAATGTAGATCAGGGAAAAGATTGCACTTGGATCATAGAGACCAACGCTTTTTTCCTCATTGAGAGGCACAACGGTTGATTCTTTTCCATATAACATTTTTTGTCTGGGATTTACTTCATCTATCGTACCATATCAGATTTACTTCATCTATCGTAGCATAATAGATTTGAGTCTCAATTTAAGGATCCATCAGTCTAGCCTAACCCCATCCAGTCCCGTGGGTTAGCCTGCTAGAAGGATTCTCATTGTACATAAAGTTTATTGTTAATTATAGACTTTTCTATGAGGCTATTCTAGAGGTACTGTGACACGAAGTTGGGGTTTGGACTTCGGTCACTTCTTAGAATCAAAAACACATTTGAATGAAACCTCACAGCCTCCTCACCTCCCTTTCTCTCCCTAGGTTAAGATGAAGATATACACATCAAAGGTGAGATCATAATTCATGGAAGAAAAGATGAAAGGCTCCGGAGAAGTTAGAATTTCTGCCAGTCTTGCAGCTCCAAACAAGAGGGCGATTCTTTGTTGGAAGAAAATCTTCCGACTCAGGATTATGTGAACGGAAACATACGGGGAATATTGATAAGATTCATCCGTTCAAATTGGACGATTTGGACGAAACATATTAAAGAAAATAAATATAGCAATCACTTACAAGAGGATAAGACACATGGGGTTTGCCTTTTGATAAGAGATTAGGAGGAATTAATCACCAGAAGAAATAATGGCCAAAAGTCTATAAAAATAGAGACACACAGAGAGTTGTAATTTTAAATATATATAGGCTGTGTAAGAGAGGATTATATAGATGCGTAGAGCTTGAAGAGAGCTTCGCGCCTATATAAAAACTTTCAAAAACGGGCAACCAAGCGAAAAGTTATGAGCATTTTACTACAAGACTATAAAACTGCCAAAATTCTATAAAAACATTGATACATAGAGAATTGCAGTTTTAAATCCATATAGGCTATGCAAGAGAGGATTATATACATACGTAGAGCTTGAAGAGAGCTTCGCGCCTATATAAAAACTTCCAAAAACAGGTAACCGAGCGAAAAGTTATGAGCATTTTACTACAAGACTATAAAACTGCCAAAATTCTATAAAAACAGAGATACACAGAGAATTGCAGTTTTAAATCCATATAGGCTGTGCAAGAGAAGATTAGATAGATGCGTAGAGCTTGAAGAGAGCTTCGCGTCCATATAAAAACTTTCAAAAACGGACAACCGAGCGAAAAGTTATGAGCATTTTACTACAAGACTATAAAACTGCCAAAATTCGCCTAAAAATTAGCAACTTTGGGAGAAATTCTAATCATCAATGAAGTAAGGGATTAAGAAATTAGTTACATGAGTGGAAAGAGCATAGAAAGAGATTCCTAGCCATATGACCAATTTAAGAAACTAACACCCGAGTGATGACCGGTTGAAATTTGGGTATTGGACCACAAAAACTGCACTTCCCTCTCTTTGCATGAAACCTCAATTTTCACATAGCCTCTTGCCTTTCATCTCCTTCATGATTCAAGCTAGAGGGTAACATTGCTCAGCGGACAATCGTAAAGATTTACCTATGGTCTCCAAAGTCTTTCCGCATGCTCATTACCGCTAAAACCATTGGTACCTCCAAAGGAGGGTGGCAATAAGGCAAGGGCTACCTTGAGAAGTCACAGGCCCACCAAGATAATAACTCCTTATCCCACTTATCATGAATCATCAAAGAGGTCCAAAATTGGGTTAAGCATGAGGAGCTAATGCTAAATGAGACATTCACATGTAAAGAGAGTGTTGAATAGGGGTTTGAAAGATAAGAGAATGGCAATGACACAAAATGCTCAATTGAGGAGGCTCATTCCTTGATTTGAAAGGGAGAGGAGGGCTCCTTTTATAGGTGGAGAATCACCCTCTCTTCCATTGTTACAAATTACAATATAAAAATCTTCAACCCTTCAGTGACATAAGGGTAGATGTCACCATCAATTGTCCTCTTAGGCTAAGTCTTCTATTGATTATTAAATTGAAGACTTTTTGACTTTGAGAGTGTGATAAGATAATAGCCAATCCTAAGTGGCATGTAGGTGGAGATCCCACTTACACATGGCGGAATTCTCCTCTTCCATGTAGGCATTCTAGAAGAATCTTTCCCAATTATGCACCTACACACACTCCTCCACATGCCTTCCACACTCCCCAACTTGTAGCCTTATGGTGAATAATACAATAAAAATCCATGTGAGCATGAAGGCCCACTTTTATTTTCCACATCACTAGCCTATCTACCATACCAAAGTATTTATCAAGCATACTTGTGGTATTTACAATGTGTGCACCCTAAATCAAGTAAAACCATTATATTTGAAGATAGAATGCTGTTATCGGGGTAGCCGCCAAGCCGCCGCATCACCATGCCGTTATTCCATTATGGGCGCCGCAATCTTCTTGGACAAGCTTCCACCTTATTACCATTGCAAAACCATCAAAATATGTACAAAATTGACAATGAAAAATATCAATTTTTCACGTCACATCTTTCCCCCCCTAGTAGATCCTCCATGCTTGTCTGGGGGGTCTGCTCGCCATGGTGCTCGAGGGTAGAATATCTTTAGCCGCCGGTACTCATTGGCGCGTCCGGGAACCTCCTGGCCACTTGCATCCTCTAGAAGATAGGTGTTATTTTTGAACTTTTACTTTATCCTGAAGGGGCCTTCCCAGCGTCGAAGAAGCTTCTTATCTAGCCGTTTCTCCACACGGCCATCATACCTCATGACTAAGCTTCCTTGCTTGAGTTCTGGCTTCTTCTTCTTCTTTGTGAGAATGTCATGCCTTGCCTTGCGCCGTTGTTGTGCAGCCTCCAAATTTTGAAGTGCCTGAAGTCGCCTCTCATCCAAGATCTCCAGTTGTGCTAGGCGTTGGGCATGTGTTTCTTCTTCATTATTCAAGCGTGCAAAAGATGTGTTTCTTCTTCATTATTCAAGCGTGCAAAAGATGTGCGAAGGCTTGTGATTTCCAATTCTATTGGCAAAATAGCCTCCATTCCATAAACTAACTGAAAAGGTGTGAAACCAAGAGAGAGTTTGTGAGTTGTCCTATAGGCCCATAGGACCTCTGGCAAATGCACATCCCACTTTCTCTTCATAGTATCCACTAGCTTAGACAAAGATCCACAAAGCAGTCCATTAGTTTTTTCTACTAAACCATTACAATAGGGAGTTGACATAGCATGCTTTATTTTTAATTTCTGCACCAAAGCTTCAATCAAGTCATTCCTGAAAGACCTCCCCCCATCCGTAAGGATTTCTAATGGACACCCAAATCGGGCACATATGTATTCCCTGAGAAAAGATGCCACAGCCACTGCTTTATTATTGACCATTGCCTTTGCTTCTGCCCACCTTGTTGCATAATCTGTGGCCACCAATATGTAATACTTCCCATGTGAGGAACGAGGAAG
This sequence comes from Cibotium barometz, assembly GCF_041138505.1. NCBI lineage: Eukaryota > Viridiplantae > Streptophyta > Polypodiopsida > Cyatheales > Cibotiaceae > Cibotium > Cibotium barometz. Next base: position 58,563,635 of record NC_141047.1, on the reverse strand, counting down.
TGGACCCACAAAATCTAATCCCCATCTTTCAAATGGACCATATGCTGGGATAGGGTTTAAGGGTCCAGGAACCAATTGCTTATGCCCATATGCCTGGCATACTTCATAGCTTCTGCACCACTCATAGACATCTTTGCTGAGTCGAGGCCAATAATACCCTATTTAAGGATCCTCCGAGTTGTGCTGGCTGAGGCAAAGTGACCTGAACATTCATGACATAATTCCATAATCCTTTTAGATTCTTCAAGGCTCACTACCCTCCTAAGAATCTTATCCTTACCTTGCTTGTAAAGAACATCCCCTAGAATTATGTAAGGATGAGCTTTCCTGGTAAGCCTTTGCTTCTGTTGAGAATTCAATCCAAGAGGGAAGTATCCTGTATCTAAATAGTGTTGAACATCTTGGAGCTCAGACCAACCTGTATCCATTAATGCAAGAGTAGCTACTTTGAAAGAAGCCAAGGTTTTAGTACAAAATTGACAATGAAAGATATCAATTTTTCACGTCATAGTACAACTAGATAAGTACACAGATGCGGATTAGGTTGGTAGTGTACAAGTCTACCAGTGGCTTTATGTTTTTGTTTGGGAGTTCTCATATCAGTTGGAGCAACCAGAAATAGCTAGAATTTTCTTTATTGAGTATAGAGGCAGAGTACAGAGGTGCTGTTATCAGCTTATGAGATAGCTTGGTTTTAGAAGCTACTTGGTGATATGGATGAGCCCGTGGTGGGTGGATAGGGCAATGACAACATGAGTAGCAAATAGTTGCCCATAATTGAGTATACCATGCTATAACAAAGCACTTATCACTTTGTGAGGGAGAAGGTTCTAGAAGCAGGTGATGTAGATCTATTATATGTTAGCATAGAAGATCAATGGTTGACATCTTCACAAATGCATTAGGCGCTCCATAGGTTTAGGAGCTTACTTGGAGTGAAATTTATGGAGTTAAGCTCGAGGGAGAGTGTTTAGATATTGATATTACTTGCAGTGCAATGTGTGGAGTTGAGCAGAGTTGAGCTCGAGGGGGAGTGTTTAGATATTGAGCTCAACTAGTGATGCATTGATGACCCGCCTGGGTGATAGCTTTGGCACTTATGCCACTGGCATGGTTGGTGAGATTATGGTTGATATGCCACTGGCATGGTTGGTGAGATTATGGTTGATATGCCACCAAGATGATAGGCTGTGTGATAGCCACTTTGGAGTACTAGAGCTATGGCATAGTTATAGTAGCTCATATAGTTGAGTTCACACTATGGACCAACCATTGTATGTTATTGTAAAAGAGTACTTTCCCTTATATTATGTACTCTTACCTTTTAAGTTATATGGTTGTAGAGAAGAGAAGAAGATAGAAGAAAATTCAGCCATCCATCTTGTGTGTCTCTCTCTCTTGTGTGTGTGTGTGTGTTTTCTTACAAGGAACTGAGGTTCTCCCTCTCCCTCACATTCTCTTTATAAAACACCATAGAAGAGGTCATATCCTAAGTGGGTGAAGTAAATTTTGGATGGGAAAGCACCATTCACAACTGCAAAAGAGCCAACAGTTATTCATAGATATAAGATAATAAAGGAGTATAAGAGGGCCTTCACTTACATTATTAATATGTCCTTTTCTCACATTATTAATATGTCCTTTGCTTACATTATTAATATGTCCTTTGCTTACATTGTTAATATGGCCTTAATGGAGCTGAGATAATGAAAGAAGCATAGGATACAATCATCTTGGAGGAAGCATTAGCGAATTTGACTAATAGATGGGGTCCATGGAGACAAAATTTAACTAAATGTTAAGAAATTACACTTAGGATCTTGTGGATCATCATAAAAAGAGAGAGGTTTTTGGAAATAAGTGGGTTTGGAAGGCCAAGTAGAAGTCTGATGGTACATTAGATCTCGGGGAATTCACTTATAGAGTATGTAACCTATCCCTTGAGTTCAATAGAAGGACATTTTTATTTAATTTTTTGAGAGAAATTTATTTACAAAAGGGTGCCATTAATATGATTTTTAAAAAAACTTATAGATTTATATTGAAAAAGGGTTAATTTTAAATATGTAAAATCTACAGAAAAGGAGTTTTAGATATAGGCCTTGGATGCATGTGATATACTAGGTTTACATGTAGTGAACTTCCCGAGCATTAGGAAACCACAAAGAAAGTTTCGTAAAAAAAGAGTTTTGAGAAGGTCAAGGGGTTTGGCTTTCATGAGAAATTCACCCCCATAGCTGGATTAACTGTATAGCACTAGCTGTGTTTGCTCATGAAAAGTGGTTGGTATTGCAAATGGATATGAAATCAACATTTTTTACTCATCATCTCAAGGAGGATATTTATGTGGCACAAGAACCTAGGTTTGAGATACTTAGTTCAAAAAACAAAATGTGGAGACGACTCTAGAAGGCATTGTATGGGCTAAAAACAAGCCCCTTGAGCATGGTACTAGTGAATAGATGCTTTACTTTGTAAGTATGGTTCTTTCTAAAAGCTCATCAAATGTAAATTTATATATTTTCTTTGAGCAAGGAATGTACATAATCATTGTCGTATATGTGGATGACCTGATCATGATGGGAAACCATGAAGAGAAGGTCTAATAGAAATAGGAGATGTTGAGTTTAGAATTTGATATGATAGACCTTGGTCTTTTTCATCTTTGTTTAGGGATTGAGGTATGTGATAAGAGTCAAATAGAATCTTTATTTCTCAGCAACAAAAGTATGTTGGATAAATTCTAAAGGCATTTGGCATGGCTAAATGCAAGTCACTAGTTACAACCATGGAGGTTAATATGAATTTGTATATAAAAGATGCTTCTCCACTTGTGGATATGGACTATAGGAAGTTGGTGGGGATTTTGATCTTTCTATGTAATGCAATGCCTAGAATTAGCTTTATAGTTGTTGTCCTTATTAGTAGTTAATGGTTCTTCTCAAATAAGCCCTAAGAGAACCACTAGAAGGTAGGAATACAAGTGTTGAAATACATTAAAGGTACTATTTTGTATGAAATCACTTACAAATCAGGTTGATTTGTAGGGATGCAAGTGTTAAAATATGTCAAAGATACTATTGGGGGTATGAGTTCACTTACAAATTAGGCAATTACTTGAATGGATTTTGTGACTAAGATAGGACAGGAGATTGTGATAGTATGAAATCTGTTTCTAGTTACTGTTTTCTTATTGGGTCTAGAATTATATCCTAGATCAGGAAGAAGTAGCCTACAATGTCACTTTCTTCTATAGAGGCCAAAGGCAACATGATTTGCTTCATGTGAAGCAGTCTAGTTAAGAAGGATCCCAGGAGTTGCTCAAAAGGGAGGGGCAGTGTTGTGTGAAAATCATAGTTACATGGCAACAATTGCCAAGAAGTTCTTGCACAAAGTGCATTGAGATGTAGCATCATTATGTATGTGAGATTATTATGGATGGAGAGGTGGATCTTGTCTATTACTTGATAGACAATTGTGCAAACATTTTCACAAAGTCTCAGGGAGAGATTTGTTGGAGTGCCATCTTTATTAACTTGGCATTGGACTGAAGAGGTGGTTCACCTATGAGTTCATTGGGGAGAGTGTTGGAAAAGCATTTGCTCAATGCTCCACCCTTGCGTTGCTTCTGTGTTGGTGCTCTATTTGTAAGGTCCCCTTTATAAGAAGTAGCCATTATGGTGAGCGCTTAGGCATCTAGTGGAAATTCCCAATTTAGACACTAGTAGATGGTGTCCAAGTGTGGTGAGATGTTTATGAGACATCTTAGACTTGGCACTCTACTATGTAGGATGCATGCTTTTGTGGGCTATGTGACCACATTAGTGAGTTCTAGACGACAAACTAAGATAATAAACCAAAGGGCACATTGTTCTCGGTAGCATTATTCTTGGTCGTGGGGTCCATTTGAGAATCCAAATAGTCTTACATGGTCATGAGATTTGTGCTTAATCCCTATGTGGTTTTTTAAAGTCTAATATGGTCCAAATTGGATGATATGGTGGGTTGGTCAATTTGGACCAGGTTGTGGGGGTTGGCCAATGTGGCTGACCTACATCCATGCCGACCTTTCGGTGTACTACATATATAGTGTTAGCTTTCTAAATAATTCGGACTCTTCCCCATAATGATCTCCTCAGAAAGTTGGTGGAAGAATGTGAATACAAGGGTAAAGTGACTAATCTACTCAAGCTTTGTGTTGGGAATTCTATTTATGAATTGGTAAATAGAAAAGGGATGGAGGGACTAGAAAAACCACAACCACAAACCAGATCCAACAATTGGTAAATAGAAAAGGGATGGAGGGACTAGAAAAAATGAAAAACCACAACCACAAACCAGATCCAACAAAACATTTATTTTAAGAAAAAACTTTTGTAGTGGAACCTATCAGTGTATGAATGAAATATGTTTTTTCCTTGCTGCCCATTAAAAGTTCCAAATAGACTTTATTGGAAAGGGAAATTATTGAAGTCTCCTCTAAAGGGCTCTTTGGCAGTGGGTAGTTTTGGGAACTTGGAGTGCTTCTTTTGTAAGCATGTTCCTATGTGTGTGGGGATATGCTCAGTGTGTGTATACCTTTATTCCCAAAGACTCTTCCCGTAAAAACAGACTGTTTATACAATGGGGGATGCCTACCCCATGAGGTACCAAAGGGGATGTGTGGAGCAGCTTTGAGAAACACAAAACACCTTGTTGCTTAAGTAGTTAGCATGGACCACAATGAAGGTCCGAGAAAGATTCAAATGGGAATTAATTTTGAAAGCATTTACAAATGAAGATAGAAAGGTGGGAGAACACATGTCTGAGAAAGAGTTTTCAAAGATGGCACAAGAGCTCCAAGGATTGTTGAAGCTTAGCAAGTAAGTGATTGCTAGTACTTTCATATATTGTAGTTGGAAATTTCAAAACATGATGTATATGGATATATTTATTGTGTAGGCTAAAGCAAATGGTCATGCAGAGTCGAAAGACTAATCGACCACAAGGTGAAGGGATAGAAGCAATCTTGGAATTGAAGAGGAAAAGTAATTTTGCATTCTTCCACGATAGTCGTTTCCCCTTACCATCTCAAAATTTGGATAAGACATGTTTTATATTTATTAAGATGTCAACAACATGACTAGGCTTAGGGGTGGACATTTTGGATCAACTTGATGCTCATGAGAGATGATGGTTATTTGCGACACTCTTGGGTTTGCTTTGATCATCTTCATAGAATTGAGGGATGGCATATGATGGTCGCAAACGTATATGACCCCTCGTGAGTAGTTTCATTTTTAGCAGCCTTCACTAATCAATAGTTTCCTTGCACACTTCTCTCATATTTTAATTTTTTTTCAGTGTCCAAATAGTTCCCTTGCACACGTCTCCCATATTTTAATTTTATTTTTAGTATCCAAGAGTTATTAACAAGTGCCACATGCGAGTTCAAGGAAGAAGATGAAGAGGCACAGGTCTTATTCTAGGAGGATCTAAATTTAGTTATGATTGAGCAACGAGGGAAGCCATCAAATGTTTGTGGATTTATGGTTTATAGCAATGGCAATGGCAAAAAGAAGTTTGGAAAAGAACACTCATGCCTTTTTCATTGGAGAGATAGCCTTAATGTTCATACCAATAAATATATTTTCTCGCAGTATAGAGAGGTGCACATTGCAATGTGTGAAAAGTGGAGGACATGCAAGACAAAAGATGATCCTCTTGTATAATTCAAAGAAAATTGTGCTTGGTGTGGGCAATAGGTAAGCTGTAGATAAGAGCATTGCAAAACTTGATAGCTGGATCAGTTGGTGGCATTCTAGAGTAGGACACTTGGGACACTTTCGTGTACAGGTGCATAAAAGCTCTTTGTTGTTTATAAGATATATGTTTTCTTCTTAAAATGAGATCATGTCAAGACCTAAGAATGATGTGTGTGTGTAGGGTGGGGATCCCACAATCAATGGATTGGTGCCCATGACTAATCTATCATAATCAAAACATAGGATTTGGCTAGCAGGAGAGGGTTATAAGGATAAAGTTAGCCTCTATTATGCTTGTGTCATGGGTTTGATAAATGCAATCTTGCAATGTGCTCGACAACTAGCTTTCATGGAGGGAAAATACATTGGTAGTGGACCTGACCTTCAAATGCTAATAGATAGAACTTTTTCAAGGCAAAAGACCAGCCCATCTCCTGGAGCCACACGAAGCAGCAGTGATGGGAACTCTAATGTTTAAAGACATGATAAAATTCAAGGGGGAGAAGAAGACTATTTGAGAAAAGAGACCTCTTCACCAAGGAGAAGAGGAAAGTGTTGCTAATTGTAGTTATAGTCTAGAATTTATCTTTGTGACAGTAGACCGGGTGGACTCTATAAAGGAAATGGATGCAAAGATAGACTTGGAGCATGATACAGACAAACAACTAGTAGAAATGGAAAAAGAAATTCATGATACAAAGTGGGATACTAGGAGAGTTCCAAAGACAAGCAGGGTAAAGTACCATCATTGGGCAAAGGGTTGTAAATGTGTTGTGCAGTTGCAAGGTGGGGATGTGGCTCCTTGTTTTTCAAGTGACTGGTAGTAGTCACAATGGAAAAAAGATAAGATGTGCTATTTTTGCAATACTGATGTGTGAGACATATGTGTAATATTCAAATACTAGTTTTACATCCACTCCTTAGTGTTCCTGATGTACGGCACATTGCAAAGGGCACCTCCTTGAAATTGGGGAAGCACAAAAACTTATTCGTGTAGGTTTTGATATTGGTATTTCACTTAAGGATCTCCCAACATCCACAACTTCACACGGTGATAGTGACCTTCTTGGGGGGGGGAAGCCATAAGTTTCCATATAGAAGAGGTATATCTAAAGCTGCATTTGAACAAATTCAACAATCATTGGACATGAAAGTAGAGATTGTTGGTGGAATCGTATACAAGGCTGGTGTCAAAGAAACGTTCTATATGAAAAAAAGGATGCTGATGAGCAAGGGATGCCACCATTTGAAGTGATAATATAGAAACAACTCTCCTATTTATGTGGTGAATTTATGGGGAAAGGGTAAACAACAAGAAGACATACCTTGCTTGAAAAAAAAAGGATGCTGATGAGCAAGGGATGCCACCATTTGAAGTGATAATATAAAAACAACTCTCCTGTTTATGTGGTGCATTTATGGGGAAAGGGTAAACAACTCTCCTGTTTATGTGGTGCATTTATGGGGAAAGGGTAAACAACGAGAAGACATACCTTGCTTGCAAGCATATATATTTTGTGTTTTTGATGGTGCTTGGGCAAGATGTGAATAACAATATACACATCCATCAAGTAAAAATAGCTCAACATGTTTTGAAGGACATGCTCACAAATGCTGTAAGGAGATACCCTTCCACTTCACATTAGGCCAGAGTTCCTTTACCTCCTTTTATCTTTTACTCCTTTTTGGTAGACCACGAATACCTAGTATATCACTATTTTGTAATGGTAGAAATACAAGCATAGGCATCTCCATGTGGTAGAAATTTTAACTTTTTGAAGTTATCATGAAATGCCATGTGTCTCAGATTCTCCTAAAAACTAGAACTATAATGTTACTTGTCCTTGCCTCAGTATTACCACTTGTATATTTTTTAATGTTGTATTATTTATAAAATTCTTGTCAATTCATGATCAACTTGTTATTTGATGTTAGTAAATATAGGTATTTTATTATTCCTTCATGATTAATTACTACATTTATATATATCCATACATCTTTTGGCTCACTCTTGCTTGCTCACACACTGGTAAGTTGTCAATGATCCAATCTGCTCGTTAAGTTATGCTCACTCCATAAACACACCTGATCTCCTCACCCATAAGAATGATATGGCGGTGAATTAGCATTTTCCAAATTGACAGGTGTCACTTGCTAGACAAAAACACTGGGTTGCCCTAGTTCTATGGATCATGGGGTGGATGATAAACACAACTGTTGTATCGAAAGGCTTCTATGCTATGTGTCTTGGTTCCATAGATTGCACAATATGGGGTCAGCTTACACTCCTCCTTGGTATGACCTTCATTGGAGCACTTGGTACACCAAAATCCAGGAAAAAATCTAGATCTAGTCCCACCCACATTTCCACTGGTAAACTTTGCCAATACCACTAATAGTCACTGACTTCCTTATTCGGATTTTGGCTCCGCTGCTTCTAGTTCTAGTTCTTGGAATCTATATATTCAAATCCAAATCTGAGTCCACATCTAAAGTGTCCTCTGCTTGGTCATCATCCAAAGAATTCGAGTTGTGCTTATGCTTTCCCTTCTTCTTAGAAGTGTGACTTGTCAAACTGCACTCAGCACGTCAAGCGGCTTCCACCAATGCATTGGAGCCCCCAATCATAAGATCCAGTGAAGCCGATGGTTTCAACTTCTTGCGCAAAATGCACAAACAAACCATTCCCCCATTAAAGCTTGAGTAGGCCGATCCGTAGGATCCACCTGACTCCGAAGAGTACGGAAATGGATCACATAATGCTCCACAGGCAATTGATTCTGTTCTAGTCGACAAAGCTTATCCAGCAGATGTTTTGTCTTTCCAAAACTGATGAAGAAAAGCATCCCAAAGAGACTCAAAGGTAAGAAAATGGTTGGGCCCATATTGAGTATACCATCAAAAGTGCTGCTGAAAGCAATGCACTTGTAACTGTGGGAATAGTGGGTGGCATACCATTAGCATGTCGTTGAACTTAGGATACTTCAAGGAAACCTAATGAGCCATTCTGATAGGTAGCAAAGCAGTAGTACCAAGGCCCAACGGAACCAAAGCAGGAGTGGCAGTGCCGAGACTCGTGAGGAGGAGACTAGAGACTAATAAATTATGTGCACAGACAAGGACATCTAGGCGGTCAGGATCACTTCTAGATTCTTCGTCAGTGGAATTCTCCTTCCATGCATCTCCACGATCCAAATTATATTGGCTCTTATCGTCCAGGGGATTATCATCAGCCAATGTAATGAGACGAATTCTTTCCTGACATGAGCGGCATAACGTTGTGTATGGTCAATCATGCAGTTCATGGAAATCAAGAATCGTACCCTTGCTTGTCCCTAGAGAGTTTCCAAATCATCAAGTTCTTGTTTAGTATCCAGATCAAAGAGCACATGCATGCCACTCAGTAAAGGGAAGAACTCGCAAAAATTGTCAAACCACATGGCACAGGGAATACAGTGTAAGAATTGATGGCAATAATAACTTGACCCATTAGAAAAATGAATGGTTTTGAATTCAATGCAATCAATAATGCCCCAATGACTAGCTAATTGGATGGTGGTGAATTCAGCGGGACAGTGATCAACGTATGAGAGTTCATAGGCAGCTATGACCATACTCTAGACATAAATGGGGATAGAACCCAACAATGCCACATTGTAATGGATGATTTTGATATTGCTAGTCTCTAAAAGGCTAGACATAATCACTCGCTTTGCTGGAAGAGGTAATCGCTCAACCAATGAAAGATCCATGCATGGAAAAGAATATACTATCAACCAAACAGAACCAAGAGACTCAAACAGGAGGATCACCAAATTCTTGGCAGAAAGGCAAACTTATACAATTGCACATGTTAACATACAACAATTAGAACAAAACATTAAAAGACAATAGTACAAACAAATAAATAAAGAATAGGTAATGGGAAAACCATCAGTGTGACTGCATATATTACTACTGCTCCTCAGAATGAATGAATAAGTGAATGTATAATAGTGCACGCTTTGTGCCTTAAGATGTTATAGGTGTGGTACAAAATGACACATATAGTTAGTATGTCGGTTGAATTCTCATGGCTTATTTAATGGATAAGTAGTAAATAACTAAGGATAAATCTACAAGTTATCAAGGAGCTTTGATGTGGCGATTTAGATAGACTTTAGATGGAGGATCTCTTGCTTACAAAGAGTAGTTTAACATAATGAACTTGCGATGATGAATCAAGGCTACCAAACTAGTCTCATCATTGCTTCAATATCAAGGACAATGTTTTCATCGCATGATGCTTCTTGTCTAACTTCCTCATCAATTACTCTGTGAAATAATATCACTCTATCAAAATTTATATGGAAAAAAAATTCAAAAGTTTCACTTTATTATAGAAAGAAAAAGGGAGTACTACTCACATTGGAGAGTTGAAACCCCCACTTTGTTGTGTACATTGTTGTAGTATGACCTAGAAGACTCTATGTTGCATTGATCTACTCTTACTAAAAAGCAAGAAGATAAACTATATTCAAGTATGAAATGTTTCTCACTGTTAATCCCTTTATAGACAAGGGTTGGGCAAACAACTTGATAAACCCCATCCATTTCAATCAATGCCTCTAACACCACATCATGATTGTAATTAAGCTTTTCTTGCAATGTTTTATATGAAGCCACAACCTTTCCATCCATGAAAGGAACTTCAATAAAAGTTTCTCCAACATTTCCCAAGAAAACCTTTGCACTACACCTGCAACATTAATAGATTAATGATTTATTTACTATTTTACATTCACTTTTATTTCATTTTGATATCTTATAAACCTCACATATATTATTGATTAGTTATAATTCATTTAAAACATTGCTATGTGTTATTCAATAAAAAATAATCAAAATAATTTTAATTCAAAACTAATATTTATCAATAATGATACAAAATTCTATTTTATGTGAATAGTAATCTTATATTCATATATTTTTTATTTAACAATAAATAAGTACACATATATATTTACATGAATAAATATATGTGTATATATATGTATGTATATTTATCGATATATATATGTATTTAGGGTGATAAATTAAGAGCAAAAGTCAATTGGGAGAGGAAAGCATTTTTAATTTATTTTGATGAAATTTATTGTGAAAAATCAATTGTGGATGATGCTTTGAGATCTAAGGAGCCAGCTCAAAGTGGGATCTAAAGGTAATTACTAGTTTACAGGTCCAGCTGGAGCCAACAGTGCATCAGGAAAAGTCATCTAAAAGGGTAAAAGGGTAGAAATAATCTGACTAGGTTGAGAGGAAGTGGTTGTTGATTGGGTCTAACAGTTAGGGCCAGTCTGGATCACTCGGACAGTTAGATGAAAGTGTTCCAGAGTTGTCCTTTGAAATCTCCCACCCTTTGTATACAATGCTTGCTCACTTGAATGTGATTTGAATGACTCTTTATTTTTGAATTGGATTCTTGTTCAAGTAGAGATGATTCTACATCTTGAAGTTTAGTGTTGGGCACATTTTTAAGTGTAGCAACAATTGATTCATAAGGTTCTTTGTCAACACTTTTTAGCAATACAGTAGTAGATTCATCTTCCTCGATGACTTTCTTTAAAGCACTAAGTTGTTGTTTGATACCTTTGAATTTACTGATGTGTTATGCCATGGTCTCTATCTCCTTCTTGTTGTCGAGCTTGTAGAACTGCATGAGGAGGTTGATCTTTGAGCTCTTTGAGTTGGTGTGCCGAAAATCTTGTTAAGTTTATGCCATGCCAACTTGGCATCCTTGATGCCAGCAATGTGATTAATCACATCATCACAAAGATTTTGAGCAATGAGGCCTAATGATTTGTTGTTTTGAAGTGGCTCAACCTCCACTTCTTCATCCTTAATAAGGTGCCAAATCCCCTTACGCATAAGCAAGTACATTGCTTTGCCATGTAAAAAAACCATCACCATTAAATCTTGAGACGACTTCTACATGCTCCATGATTGGAAGGGGGTCTTACCTTAAGCCTTGATTTTAGTGCTCTCACGCAGTGTCTAACCCTTTTACAAGTGATTGCAAACTTGATGCTAGAGATAACCTCAATGATGTGGTGAAAAAATCACTTAAGTTGAGCAATACAAGTGATTGCAAACTTGATGCTAGAGATAACCTCAATGATGTGGTGAAAAAATCACTTAAGTTGAGCAATACAAGTGGTTAAGATGGATTTTGATACAACAGAGAGTTTTCCACAATGGAATATCACTCTAATTTTCCAATTTTGAATTTTAGTTGGCCCAATTTTTGCTAATCTTACACTAATGATAGTAATTAGTGCTTAATCACAATGATTAAGAGAGCTAAAATTGGGAGCCTTCAATTGAGCAAGAGGGAGCAAGAATTGAAGGGAATTTTTGCTTTAGCTTCTTTCCCTTGATGAGGAGATAAGAACCACTGGAAAATTCAACTCAAAAGCTCGAAAAACAAGTACACTCTGCAGATTTAAGGCGACTGGTTTTTTTGGTCGTAGCAGCCAATTAACTTAACCATTAGGCTTAAGATTTGATTTGTAGATGCCTTAGGGTATGTGGAAGACACCCTTATTAGGGCTTGTCCTATTATCAAGTGTATGTGGAGAATGAACACAAAAACCAGTTCGTGGAAATGCGCTAATTCTGACCGGATTAGGGTGAAATCAACAAAACCCTCCCGGCTGTGAGCAAGACTCTCCTAAGAGGACTTGGCTAATGATTGAGAGATTGAGGAGAACACGCTTGAGCAAGTTTGGACCACAAGTAGAAGAAGAAGATAAGGATGTGATTAGTGACTAACGAGATGATTTGTGAAGAGATTAGACTAATGTGGGGTTAGGGAAGATGGATGCTTAGCTATAGGGAGCTTAAACCAAGCTTTGATACCATGTTAAAATTCATGGATCAAGCTCCCTAATCAACTACCTAATAGGATCCTAATCCTACACTAATGATGACAACACTAATCCAAGGTGGATAAAAATGAACAATACTTATGGTGATGAGTGTGTGCTAACTAAGTTTAGACTCAAGTTCAGTTAGGTTACAAGATGGAAACTTGTACTCATAGAAAGACTTGAGATGTTGTGCTTATATTCCAATGCTTCAAATGTCCTCCTTTTATATGAGGAAAGTATAACAAAGCTATGATAGCTCATAAGGGATAAACTTGGCTAGTTGACTTGGCACTCTAGCATCACTCATTTCAACATATAGGGTTGGAGGATAAACTTTGACAGTAGTTAGCAATATAGATTTGAATCAAGTTACAATTAGATTGCAGTCAAAAGGTGTCAACTCGGGTTGATTCAGGTCAAAAGGGTGTCAAATAGAAGTGAGCTATGATGTGTAGGTTGAATATCAGGGCTATATGAGGTCAGATTTGACCTAGGAGGACTTATGGACCTAGGTTGGTCTAATTTCATGTAGGTTCTCCTTCTATGTTAAGTATTTTATATATTATAGTATGGATATATACATATATATATATATATATGTATGTATGTATGTATGGGTATCTATATATATATATGTGTGTGTGTGTGTGTGTTATATGTATATATATATATATGGGGATCTCTCTCTCTCTCTCTCTCTCTCTCTCAATATATATATATATATGTATGTATGTATGTATATTAGGTATACATCTATTGTAAGGTTCCCCCCTTCTAAAATAGGGGAAACACTTAAGATAGTCCACTAAGTCTTAACTTGGAGAAAATTTTCTATTCATCGACACCTTGACCAAGTAGAGATTCAAGGATACGATTCATAGGTAAGACCTAGTCCTATCCCCCGCTTGGGGAGCGTGATCTTCTAAAAATCAAATCACCCATAGGGTAATTGATCATAAATTGGGCAACTACAAGACTTGATTTCTAGAGGCAACGCTTTTGTCCTCATCCATTCAAGGCACAGCCGTTGGCCTGGTCTTTTAGAATAGAGTTGCCCAAGAACCTATTTATCTAGCATAGGGCTTTCACTTAATCTATTGGAAAGCTACCCGACTAATCGAGTAGCTTTCACTTAATCTATTGGAAAGCTACCCGACTAATCGGGTCCACCTGTCCGTAGGATGGTGCCATCGGGGCATTCCATCCTCCCACTTTCCACCCTACTCATGTGTCAATTTTTTTTCTAATTAATCCTACCACACTGTTTGACATAAATAAACATGTTCCTTAATTAAGGCCCTTTTCACAAGGTTTGTTAAAACAATCTTTTTCCACAATAATACAATAATGCCAAAGACAAGATTTATTTAAAAAAAACGTTTATACATGAATCAATTCCATACAAGCCAAACCGGCTCTCTTATTCTTTTTCTTTTATACTGTCGATGATCTAGAATTCGGCCTTCCAGCATCTACATGCTGGGCAAAACCCTACGGGACCATACACCTCATCGTCGCGGCTGCTGGTGGTGGCGAGGACTCAAGCCGGCCTGTCGCCCTCGTAGGCTCCATCGCTCGATCCTCCCGCGGGATGTCTGCACACTAGGGTGGGCTTATTCACCGCACTAGCCTGGGCCCTTAGAACTAGACAGCATCATAATCTCTCACCTCAATCGGTGAATCTTATTCTCTCAATGGTATGAGGGATACCTTGGGCCATTCCCGAGCTTTGCTAAATGACGCCGCCCGGCTACACAAGCACGAAATGGAGTTAGCGTCGAAGCCAGGAAAAACTTGCACTCTTTAAAAATAACAATTTCAATGCAATTCATTGAATACAGCATCACTCAATTTGTAGCTTCAATAAATTTTATGTCATTATTTGGAAAGGAAAAGATACACATTTATTAACACTAATATTAAAAAAAAACTCTTCTTTAAAAGATAACCAAGCTAACTTGGCCACTGTTTCCTTGAGGAGCTTGTAAAGGGAGGGTTGGGAGCATCTCCTCTAATCTCGTTGTTGTGCGCTCCTCTCGAGGCAATATTCTAACCTTTCCGGGAAGGGGCCATCTTGGACGTCATCTTGTAGGGCTCATTGTCGCGGTCGAAACGCTCCAGTCAAATCTCAATTCTGAGATCGTTTGCTCATCGTATGAACAAAATACCACAGCGCATTAACCCAATCTAAGGCTAAAACCTCTTACTAAAGTCCATGCAAATGGGGGGGATTGTGAGATGTCCTTAACATAAAAATGTTTTGCTGAAGGGGAGAAGGGCTGCTGTAAGTCTCTTCACACGGGGGAGGGGGGGGAGAAAGAGTTAAGGACTAGAGGAAAATTGCCTTATCTAAAAAGTGACAAATGAGGGGGTGTGGAGAGGGGTGGTTGCAAGGGGTGGCTGTACTACAGCAAGTACACTGTACTGGGACAGACGGCAGTACGGACGACGGCACAGTAGAGCATAAGCTATGCAGAAATGCGTGTTGCCCATGGAGCACCCCGGGGGTTTATATAACTGTGGGGTACGGGTATGGGCACTACGTAAAGCAAGGATGAAAGGACAGTGTACCAGCAAAGGCTGTAGATCAATGGCCTGCATGGCGTAAAGGGAAAGGTACAGTTTGGTACGCATGTACCTTATCTGGTCAGGGACAGCATGGGTGTCCACGTAGCGGTATGTGTGGACCACATAGTGGATGGCCGTCCTTTGGTTCTTGTGTGGCCATCATACAGGCACCCTGGTAAGTGTGTACGGTCCAAATTTTGGGGCGAGGTCCCCAAATTTCGGACATTGGCCTCGATTTTTTGCGTGTCGGACCGCCCCGAGGGGTGAAATTTTTTCTTGTGCGGGATGTTCTCCTGGTTGTTGGGGTGTAAACTGTTTGTCAATCGGATGCCTGGTCGTGCATTTATTAAGGTTTTTTAACTAAAAATGACTGAAATTTGTGTATTAGCTTGATCCAGTTTCCGTTTTGGATGCTGTAAGTCCTATATTAGGATAGAATCACACACAAATTCTAAATTTGGGCTTAGAATTTGAAGATTCTAAGTAGAAATGACTCAAACAATAAAATCATTGATTTTTATACCATAAAAACTCATAAATTTATCTATTACATGGACATTTCTTTATTAGTGATAAGATGGGTATGTTACATCCTTCCCACCTTAAAGAATCAAGATGTCCTCATCTCTTCCTCATCATGAATTGGGGATAATCCTTTAAGAGTGTAGCTTCATCTTTCCAAGTTGCATCCTCTTCAGGATAATCTTCCAATTGTACTAGATGTTCTACAAGAGTTCTATTTCAGAGTTGCCTTTCCCTAGAATCTATGATGCTACTAGGCTGTAATTGAAGGACTCCTTGAGTAGGGATTACAACTTGTTCATCATCAACAATATGATCGAGACTAGGTACATAAGGTTTTAACAAACTTACATGAAATACATTGTGGACTTTAATATATGGGATTTGGAGTTAGAGTTTATAGGCACTTTTACCTAGACACTTTGATAACTATATAGGGACCACAATACCTAGGGCTGAGCTTCTTATATTTCCCAAGTGATAGAGAACTTTGTTTTGGTCACACGAATACATAAATAAGGGGAAATAGAAGGAAAATTCCTCGGCCCCACAACCAAGTCAACTAATGCCCTCTCGGCCACCCAAACTGACTGAGACTCCCCAAGACAAGCCACGTGGGCCAAAAACCCTCAAGAAAAAGATTGGAACTTACCCAAACACAGTTGAGAAAATTGAACAAGTGCAAACTTAAGGGGTTTGGTGGAAGAAACAAAAAGAGAACTGGAGCCAAACCCGAGAAAAATCAAAATTCCAGACACAGTGTTTCCCATACAAGTTCAGCCTCATAGGAGCCATAAACCGTTAGCTATACCTAGTATCATTCGGGAAGAAAGTGAGGATAGGACATCAGGAAGTGGGCAAACACCCTTCTTGCTTGAAAGAATGTTTAGTGAGGGAATGCCTGAACCCATTGAAGAGGAAGTGATCCCATCTTCACCAGTCCCTAGTCAAGGGGCGATGTCTCAGAAAGTACCGTTGAACGTGTCCAAGCTAATGGATTTCATGTCCTCTGAAATCAGAACCACGATCATATCCAAGTTATATGGAGATCCTGAGCTATTCTTAGCTCTTCGGGTATTTCTCAATGGAGAACTGAAGGCGGGGTTACCACAATTTGCAAATATGGATAGACCCGACACGCTTCAAGATGAAGGGGAACATTGGGATCTACGACCCAACCTAGATGAAGACTCGGTCGTTGAAATACCTGTTAACAAGTTGGGACAGTACTTTGAAGGTGACGAATCTAATGTAACCCTCCCCATTACTACCAAGGGATTAACTCTAAAGGGAATCCTCGATGGTGGTGCTGGAGTGAGCATTGTGACTAAAAACTGTTGGGAATCTATGGGGAGACCTCACCTCGAAGTCACAAACATAGTGGTTAAGATGGCAAACGGAACTATTGCTAAACCTATTGGAATGTTTAAGGGACCTTAAGATCAAGGTCCTGGGATACAAGGTAAGACATACCTTCATTGTAATGGATTTCTCTAAGCATCCTATGTCATAAAAAATGATCTAAGGACGTCCTTTCATGAGGGAAGCACAAATGGTACATGACTGGTCGAAAAACCATGTCTACCTACATGACTGGTCCTTTCATGAGGGAAGCACAAATGGTACATGACTGGTCGAAAAACCATGTCTACCTACGATTCCAGGACTTTGTCATTCGAGTTGATCTTGAGAATGGTCGTGCACATCCTTTAGGAAGCAAGGTTATCATCGATAATCGATCGGATACCACTATTCACTCTGCCCCATTAAGGTATTGCTATACATGCAAAAAAGAGACTGACGATGGGAAAGATTCTCCTTATATGGATGTCCTACCGGGTATGACTGAGTTGGATATAACGTGGATTGGGTACACCTAGCGACAACCATAGACACATGGAGAAATAGAGGCACAAGTTGGGTAACACGTGAGGGGCAAGATATGCCACCGTTAGTGCCAATAAACATGATAGGTGTTATGCACTTGACTCCTGATGGCAATAAAGTGGTAAACTCCACTCACACTGAAAGTAGCGAAGACTCTCACCAATGCAACTCTGAGTCATCTAAATCTCAAGAAGAAACTGACTCTGAGCCTGATAGGGGTAATGAATCAAATATTCACCCAAGTGTGGAAGCAAGGTGCTCAAGGCCTAGGACGGTGACCTCCTACAGCTCATCCGAAAGTGACACAAGTGAAGATCGACCAAGTGAGTCCGAATCTGATAGAAACAAAAATCAAAAACTTGGTAAGAAGAAAACGAGACATAAGCGCCAATGCTATCGAGCTAATGTATGAACTGCAATAAACAAAGACAGATCCATTGCAGAATGGCTTAGTTATGTAGGAGCTATTGACGCTCATCGAAAGTTAGCGGATAATTGGGGACAATACCTCCAAAGTGTCATGTGGTGTATTCCGCAACCTCATGACGTCGCCCAATTAAAAATTGAAGAGAAGCCAAAACTAAGTCGTACTGCAAGAAGGCGGCAAAACCAAGAGTTAGCTCAGCAACAAAAGGAGACGGAATTAAAAGAAAAAGCCGGGCAAAACAAGAACCAGTAGACTTACACCCCGCACCCAAGCATTTCAAATCATTTATACCACAGCAGGGGAACGTAAAGTGGTCTACATAAAAGCCCAATGAACGCCTACCAATGGGAGTAGCGGTGTCTATGATGGCCATGCGGCATACCTAATGGTGAGGCTCCTACGGGAGTTGATGATGACTTACCTGACACTTCCCTGTTCATGGTGGAAATGCTTGAATGGAGTGAGAAGATTGTTAACTTTTTGGTTAATGGTTTTCCACCAAGGAGCTTCGTAAAGATCTAGCTCGAAAGCTGATCAAAGAATGCGAACCCTATTGCCTGATAGCCGAGACTCTTTATAAAACAGGAAAGGATGACGTTCTTAGGCGTTGTGCCCGAGAGGATGAGTATCTATACATTTTGCAAGAGGCACATATGGGCATAGCCAGTGGTCGCTTCTCAGGAGACTTAACTGCGCGAAAGATCTTACAATCAGGGTATTGGTGGCCCACTATGTTCCAAGATGCATCACTCTTTGTGAAGGGTTGCGACGATGAATGCCAACGATACAAGAAACCCCAGTGGAAAGATCAGATGCCCCTACATCCGATCAAAGTAAACCAACCATTTGAAAAGTGGGGTTTAGACTTTGTAGGTCCAATTAGCCCAGCGGCCCGCAACACACAATCTCGCTATATTATTGTGGCCACTAACTATATGACCAAATGGGCTGAAGCGAAAGTGATACATAAGGCAGATGCAAGGACAACAGCCAAGTTCCTCTTAGAAAATATAATCACACGCTTCAGTTGTCCTTTTGAACTTGTGAGTGACAATGGTACACATTTTATAAATGAAGTGATTAAGGAGCTCACAAAAAATTTCATGATATCCCATCATAAATCTACTCCTTATTATCCGCAAGCGAATGGCCAAGCCGAGAGTACCAACAAGACTTTCATCTCTGTTTTGACAAAGACAGTTGAAGCTCATCGCACGGATTGGGATCTAAAGCTTACAGCTTTATGGGCCTATCGTACTGCGTATAAAGTGGCTATATTAATTGCACGCCGTTCAAGATGGTATATGGCCAAGAAGCATTCATGCCATGGGAATTTGTCATTCCTAGTCTTCGTGTTGCTACTCAAGAGGGTTGGGATGGTAACCCCTTATTAGAGTGTCTATATATCCTTGAGCGGCTAAACAAAGAAAGACAATTGGCTGTGTAAAATGACCTTGTGGAGAAGGATAGAAGGAAAAAATGGTTTGATCGCCACCTAAAGGACAAAGACATCAAGGTTGGGGATAAAGTTCTGATGTATGGAGTGTGTAACAAAAAGAAGAAGCTCAAATATGCTGGTAAGGGACCGTATAAAGTATGTGAAATTACCCCGCCCGGCATCCCTCCCCGTAAGGTACCATCCGAGTGGAGACTCTCGACGGAGTTGAAACCATTGGATTCCTTAATGGGAGTAAATTCAAAAGATATTATGACCCCCTTAGCCAAGAGGAGTTACATGCAATCCATCAAAAGAAGGCAGCTAAAGAACAAGCTGAGCTTAAGAAGATACAAGCGAGAGTTGAAGCCAAAGAACATCAACAGGTGCCAACGAGAAGCCAACTTGGGGATTACACAAGTATTTTTTCGAGGAGACAGACGAGGATTCACTGGAATCTGATCCGCCTCTAAGATACCCAATTGAGTTACAAAGTCCTTACGGGGACGTGCTGTATAATGCATTATTGGATACAGGAGCTCAACACAATTTGCTATCATATGGCATGTGGTGTCAACTTGGAAAACCACCTTTATCCAAGAGTGCTATCCAAGTTAAAGGAATCAACAAGAAGAAAACCCCTGTCTCAGGAATTCTGCACACTCCTGTTGCCTATGACAAGGGGACCGTAATTCAAAGCTTTTTGGTTATGCCTGTTGGTACCATGGAAGGGACTGTAAACTTAGGGCGCAAATGGATGTTGGCCACCAAGTGCAATATCGATTGGGCAACCAGGCGAGTCACAACGCAAGAACCAACACTCAGTATGACCGCTCAAAATCCCGCACCTAAGTCATCAACTCAAATGCTAGATAATGAAAAATCACAAAGTCCAGTGGCAAAACCATCTTTGATTGTTTGCCACTAACAGCTACTTCCCCTGCTCAATCTCGTTCAGACAAGAAGCCTTGTAGAAGGAAAGCAGCTACCCACCCGAGAAAGGGCAATGTAACATCACGATGGATCCCTAAAAAATTATTAGTAGCCCAAGAACACTGTTGAGATATCGAGCTCGTCTAGTGAGGCAGTGGCCACTGATGACCCGCCTGGGGGATAGGCCCCACACTTACACCACTGGCATGGTTAGTGAGATCTTGGGTGATATGCGGCCAGTGGGATGACAGGCTGTATGACAGCCATTCTAGAGACTGTCATAGTTATAGCACCAGCTCATTTAGTCGGGTTCACACTATAGAGAACCCGTGTATGTATTGGTTGAGTACCTTTCATATTGTGTGTACTCTTATTCTTGTATATGGTGTGTTGAGTGTTGAGTAGATAAGAAGAAAATTTCAGCCTCTCACCTTGTGTGTTCTCTATTAGGGTTTGTGAGTGTGTGTGTGTGCTTGCAAGAGCTCAAGCTCTCTTCCCCCCTGCATCTTTTCATGGTTTCAGAGCCTGGTTCGTTCTAAGGGCGGAGCTGCAAGCAAGAGAACCACAGGAAGCGGTACGAGGGTAAGAGCTTCAACTACTCTTCCCTATTTGTGTTGGTGACTACACCCTTGTCGGGAGCTCTACGGGAGGCACCGGCAACGATCTCTGATTGAGGAGCTTTCTTCGCGGGAGTAAAGCTATTGGGCAACTATACAGTCCTACGGACTGGTCCTACGGACTGGTCCTACGGACTGGTCCTACGGGTAAGTCATCGATTCTCTACAGAACTCTGTTTTAAGAACTGCAGGAAGACAGATTGACTGTGCAGACACCGTGGGTGCTGCAAAGAGGTCTACAGTTGCGAATGGTATTTGGAGACAGTTTACATGCAGATACACTCCGCAGCAAAATGGAGTTGCTGAGTGGAAAAACAGGCACATTGCTGAGATTGCGCGAGCATTGATGGAAGAGAAGAATATGACGCATTGCTATTGGGCTGAGGCTGTTTCTACAGCAGTATACATCATGAACAGGACTCCAATTGCAGCCATACATGATGTAACTCCAGAGGAGAGGTTTACTGGCAGAAAACCAGATTTGTCTCATCTGAAAGTCTTTGGATGCATTGCATATGTGCATGTGCCAGATGAGCTGAGAACTAAGCTGGATCCAAAAGCTGAAAAATGTGTGTTTATTGGATACTCCCTTGAGCAAAAGAGATACAGGTGTTATAACCCTGCTACACGTGAGTTGAGGGTAAGTAGGGATGTTGTCTTTGATGAGATGAGCAGCTGGTATGCTACTGAAAAAGAAGCTGTCGGAGCTGATGTGAGTGGAAGTGTGATTGCACAGAATGCAGGTCAGCAATCACAGTCTTTGAGTGGACCAGGAGAGTCCTCATCTAGTGGGTCTATTGATAGACCATGGAGTGGCAGGCTGCGTCATAATACCAGTCTTGCAAATGTGATTAGTACATCACGTAAAGGAAAAGAGAAAGTGGTTGAGCCCCTTGGTATGCCTGACATTTATGCAGGGCATTCTCATGTTGATGGAGAGTCTAGTGGCTCAGATATAAGCCTTGATGAGGAGCTTGGGATCCCAGCTATGAGAACACCTGGTGTAAAGAAGACTATGGAAGCCATGAATGAAAAGCTATGAAGATCACAGAGAGTGAAGAACCCTGTGCAGAGATTTACATATGATGGTTATGTGGCACATCACTATGCATATATGGCAAAGGTTGTGCAGGTTGTAGAGCCCACATGCATTGATGAGGCTGTTGGAAATGTGTGTTGGGAGAAAGCTATGGATGAGGAGATGGATGCACTATATGGAAATGAAACTTGGGATTTAGTGCAATTGCCTGAAGGCAAGAAAGCCATTGGATGCAAGTGGATGTACAAAGTTAAACATAACAGTGATGGAAGCATAAACAGGTACAAGGCTAGATTGGTAGCCAAAGGATATGCACAGACATATGGGATTGATTATGAGGAAACTTTCAGCCCAGTTGCCAAGATGGCAACGGTGAGAGTTGTGATAGCAGTGGCTGCGTCAAAGCAATGGTCTTTACATCAGATGGATGTAAAGAATGCATTCTTGCATGGGGATTTGCAAGAAGAGGTGTATATGTTGCAGCCACCTGGTTATGAGGATGTGGGTCACCCCGAGCATGTTTGCAGGTTGAAGAAAGCCTTGTATGGCTTAAAGCAAGCACCAAGAGCATGGTCTGACAAGATTTTTGAATATCTTGTCACTATTGGCTTTCATGTAGCCAATGCAGATTTCTCGCTATATGTGAGACATGGTGATAGAGGAGTTGTGCTTGTTGTCATCTATGTAGATGACTTGATCATTACGGGGGACCATAATGGAGAGATCTTTGATGTAAAGATCTTGCTTAGACAGAAGTTTGAGATGAAGGATCTGGGGGAGCTCAGATATTTCTTGGGCATTGAGATGATTAGGTCACCACATGGTATTGGATTACTGCAGAGACAGTATGGCTTGGACATGTTGTCCAAGTATGGTATGACAGGCTGTAAGCCTATTTCTGTGCCATTGGATCAGAATGGCAAGTTGAGTGCAGATTCAGGAGAGATCTTGGAGGATCCTACTATGTACAGGAGCATAGTAGGAAGCTTGATATACATTACGATCACCAGACTAGATTTGAGCTATGTTGTTGGGTTGGTGAGTCAGTTTATGCAGGTTCCACGAAAACCGCATTTAGATGCAGTGAGACGCATACTGAGGTATGTGAGGTCTACTTTGCATTGTGGACTATTCTATGAGACTGGGACAGAGATATGTGTACATGAGTACACAGATGCTGATTGGGCTGGTAGTATCTCAGATAGAAGATCTACCAGTGGATTCATGTTTTCTTTGGGGAGTGCTGCTGTGACTTGGAGCAGCAAGAAGCAGCCTACGGTTGCTCTATCCAATACAGAGGCCGAGTACAGAGGAGCTGCTATGGCAGCATGTGAGGTAGCTTGGTTGAGAAAGCTACTTGCAGATTTGGGTCTATCAGTGGATAGACAAGTTGTCATTTTCTGTGACAACATTAGCAGTATACAATTGGCCAGGAACCTAGTCTTTCATGCACGTACGAAGCACATAGAGGTCCACTACCACTTTGTCAGAGAGAAGGTCTTGGCAGGAGACCTTGACCTTGTTTATGTCAGCACAGAGCATCAGGTAGCTGACATCTTCACCAAAGCATTGGGTACAGAGAAGCTACGCAGATTCAGGGCTTCGCTTGGTGTACATGAGATGGAGTTGAGCTCGAGGGGGAGTGTTGAGATATCGAGCTCGTCTAGTGAGGTGGTGGCCACTGATGACCCGCCTGGGGGATAGGCCCCACACTTACACCACTGGCATGGTTGGTGAGATCTTGGGTGATATGCGGCCAGTGGGATGACAGGCTGTATGACAGCCATTTTAGAGACTGGCATAGTTATAGCGCCAGCTCATTTAGTCTGGTTCACACTATAGAGAACCCGTGTATGTATTGGTTGAGTACCTTTCATATTGTGTGTACTCTTATTCTTGTATATGGTGTGTTGAGTGTTGAGTAGAGAAGAAGAAGATTTCAGCCTCTCACCTTGTGTGTTCTCTATTAGGGTTTGTGAGTGTGTGTGTATGCTTGCAAGAGCTCAAGCTCTCTTCCCCCCTGCATCTTTCCAGGTACTACGAGGGGAATGACCAGATTTGGGTCCCTAAACATAAGCTAAATCCCTCTACATCACCTATAAAATCTTGCAAACCAAATGTTGCCACCCCAACGACAATTCAAGACCGTGGGGTAAGGAAAAGGTAACAGAGTGCTCCGCACCACTTCTTCCAGAGCTAGTTTGGATTCCCAAACGATATCGATCAATACCACCTAGCTCAGGAAGGGGGGAGCCACATGAAGCTTCTAGCTCCTCATGCCAGGCACACGTTGATATAGAAGTTTCTTCATGCTCTACACCTACTCTTGTCAACACCCAACAAGAGACCAATGAGTCTATGTCTCCCTTTGTAAAAGTATCGTTGGAAACCATTTCCTCCATTCGTTCAATGGGAGCGTACACTACCATCTCTGCAATTTGATGTGGCCACAAGGGTAATAAAAAGCTATCTACCCACATCACCACCTATGACCCGCTAGACAAATTGGTTCCAAGAGGCTGCAACATCATTGCAAAAAATATGATCTATCCAAGGAAAGGGGGAGCATGTACTCATGCTCGCATTCTAATGCTTCCTTCCTAACTTTCTCCCCTGACCATGTAATTGCCAAATTCAAGGGGATGTATATATATAGCTTCATACATAAAAAAGAAAAGGAAAGAAAAACAAAAAATAGTAAAAACTTGAGCAAGAGCACATTAATAGCAAAAATATCCATATACAATCAGGAACTAGATTGACCTGTCACCATAAACCTACTAATGCTATATCTGTGTTTGCAGATATGGCAGATGCATGATCATCACACACTTCATCCACTCTCACCTTTGGTGAGAGGTATCATCTGTACCTTTCTCAGATATTTCACATGTGCTATGTAATTAAAACTAAATTGGATCATATAGATGTACTAGCCAGAGAGGAAAATGTTGAGGAATTAGAATGGCTAATTCACCTATTGACCATGACTGATCCCTACTCCGTAGAGGACATATCCCCGATAGCCCAAGACTTTCCTTTTCCACAAGATGACTATCCTCGCATGGTTACATTCTTGATGAGTTTATGTGGATGGGAAAACGAAAACGATATATCAGACGACGATGAATGGACGGATGAAACTCATGGCACTACTGAGGCTGACTTTATTTATTTGGATGATGCGGATAGAGGCTTAGCCTTAGGGCTAGAGCCAGGACTCTACAACATCCTCTTACCATATCCTCAGTAGTAGTGTGGTGGTTGGTAGGTAGGTTAGTGTTTTCTAGTTTTTTCTAGTTTGGAGTCCTTAAACGAGTCTTTAATTTTTCACACTGATGTGCCTCTCGAGGTATAGTGCTTGTTAGTTGATTGTACAGGTTGAAAAGTTTGAGGTGGGTTCGCTTTCAAGTCCTGAGATAGCCGCAACGCTCATATATAAATATCTCATCAAATTGCGAGCATTTCTCTCATCAAATCAAGGAGATCTCCAAAATACAGGTGTAATTCTTCCATACCCACTCTCTTTTGTTTTTTCTGTTCAATTACTTGCATGAACTGAAGACATGACCACATGGAACTTGTCAAAGTACTACTTAGTTTTTGAAGTTGCCTGACGTGCTAGTTAACCTTATTGGCTATATTCTTGAGAATGCATGAAGTCTTTAGTTAACCTGGAATATGGTTGTCTTAAGTCTAGGGTTCTAACCATCTTAATGTTTGAACAACCTGGCTGTGTGTGCGTTGACCTCTAGGACATAGCTTTTACCCCTTTGTCGAAAGGATGCAAGAACACATTATAGTTTAGGAGCGAAGATCAAAAGAAACAAAATTAAAAAAAAACCTACAATAAATGGCAATGCAAGTCTATTATGTTCTCTAATGTTGGCCTATCGCCTTATTAACACTTGGTAGGCGAGGAGTATTCTACTCCAGGACCACCGATGCCTTGGTTGGTAGGGGGTAGCCTTGCCTAAGGTGAACTAACAGATTCCTGGATAATGCTTTGTGTTAAACATGGTACCAGGATTGATGGTAGTTTTGCCTTAGGGAGGTCGCCATTGTGTGTAAAAATTGTCACGTGCATAAAGAAATAAAGGCAAAAGGCTCATATAACTCTGATGTTTCTTGTGTCCCTAGGCTCGTGGTATTAACTTGTTCTTAGAGTAGACACATTGTGGTCATCTGTTTATTTATTAAGCTTAGTTATTTTCCTTGACTTAGGTCACTTATAAACCTTAATTAACCTTTGACACCTTGCTAACTCTTGATTTACGAAGATTAGCAAGATCAATCAACGGATCCATATAAAAGAGCCATGGGCTCATCCGTTAAGGACCAACAAGGTCAACCAACCAGATCCATGCCCGAATTCAAAAAAAAACTCTTACTCCTTGTTCCCATATCTTCCCCGACGTACGTGTGGGTATCTTCGGCTACCTAGAGCAGCCTGAGCACCATATGGTCAGCACTCTCTAGGATCCGTCGCAGGTCACCTAGTGCTTCACTCATAGGCTGCTTCCTTGGTTCCTCATCCAGTGTATCGGAAGCTCACCATTTAAATCAAACCGAGGCTGGTCATTCAAGACCTCGGCCGACCTTGCTAAGCGGGACGTCCTCTGTTAACTCTCCATCTCAACAGTTGCAACTTTACTAGATAGGTCTCCAGGACCTCATTCACAAGACGGTCAGAATGCTTCCCCAGCATTCTTGACATAAAACAGTCATTTAAAAATAGATTTTACATACAAATACAGTTCCAACAATATTTCCATTTTCTCTCATCACTCCACAACGGTTTCACATTAGTCCCCATCTTTTCTCATCTTCCCATAAATTTTTTTTTCACATCCTCATCAGATCACATCTACTTGCATCTACCCATACATCTCATCACTTCACATACATTAACATCTATCCAGTTTACATCGCATCTTATCACATCCATTTCACTTCACATCTCGTTCATTCACATCCCGATTCACATGCTAACACATTCATTCACGTCCCTTATCGTTCGTTCACATCACATCACATCCATTCACATCTCTTATCATTCATTCACATCCCAATTCACATGCTATCACATTCATTCACATCGTATATCATTCATTCATATCGCGATTCACATATTAACACATTCATTCACATCCTATATCATTCATTTACATCATCCTGATTCACATGATATCACATCCCTTATCATTCGTTCACATCCCGATTCACATGCTATCACATTCATTCACATCCTATATCATTCATTCAAATCCCGATTCACATGCTAACACATTTATTCACATCCTATATCATTCATTCAAATCCCGATTCACATGCTAACACATTTATTCACATCCTATATCATTCATTTACATCCTCACTCACATGACATCACATCTCATCTATTCATTCACATTTATCTGATTCACATCACATCTCATCACATCTATTTACCTCTCATTCTCATCACTTCTATTCTCATAACATCCATTCATCCATTCTTTCCCATCTATCTGATTCACATCACATCTCATCACATTTATTTACCTCTCATTCTCATCACTTCTATTCTCATAGCATCCATTCATCCATTCTTTCCCATCTATCTGATTCGCATTACATCTCATCACATCTATTTACGTCTCATTCTCATCACTTCTATTCTCATCTCACATCCATTCATCCATTCCTTCCCATCCATCTGATTTGCATTACATCTCATCACATCTATTCAGCTCAGATTCTCGTCACTCCTATTCTCATCGCATCCATCCATTCAATCCCATCTATCCTATTCTCATCCATCTATCCATTCAATCCCATCTATCTGATTCGCATCACATCTATTTACCTCTCATTCTCACCACTTCTATTCTTTCACATCTATCACATTCGCATCACATCCATCGCATCACATCCATCACATCCACCCATCCATCCATTCTTTCACATCTATTTGATTCGCATCACATCCATCCATCCATTCTTTCACATCTATCTGATTCGCATCACATATCATCACATCTATTTATCTTTCATTCTCGTCACTCCTATTCTCATCGCATCCATCCATCCATTCAATCCCATCTATCTCATTCGCATCACATATCATCACATCTATTTACCTCTCATTCTCATCACAGCCATCCATCTATTCTTTCCCATCTATTTGATTCGCATCCCATCTCATCATATCTATTTACCTCTCATTCTCATCACTTCTATTCTCATCACATCCATCCATCCATTCTTTCCCATCTATCTGATTCCCATCCCATCTCATCACATCTATTTACCTCTCATTCTCATCACTTCTATTCTCATCACATCCATCCATCCATTCTTTCCCATCTATTTGACTCACATCACATATCATCACATCTATTAACCTTTCATTCTCATCACTTCTATTCTCATCACATCCATCCTTTATTCATTCTCATCTATCTGATTCATATCACATCTATTTATAAAATGTAAGAGAATTCTTATTTTTTATTTAAAGATTCTTTACGCATCTATTTATGCATAAGAACAACTTCAACTTCAGCGGGAAATAACCCTTTTATAAAAATCCGTTTATGCATCTATTTATGCATAAATTCAATTTTAAGGAGAATAACTCTTTTGAAATAAAAATAAATTTCTTTATGCATCTTTCTATGCATAAAGTCAAAATTGATGAGAACAACTCTTTTGAAATAAAAATAATTTTCTTAATGCATATTTTTATGCATAAAATCAAAATTCATGAGAATATTTCTTTTGAAATAAAAGTAAATTTCTTTTTGCATCTTTCTATGCATAAAATCAAAATTTATGCATCTTTCTATGCATAAAATCAAAATTGATGAGAATAACTCTTTTGAAATAAAAATAAGTTTCTTTACGCATCTTTCTATGCATAAAATCAAAATTTGATAAAAGTAACGCTTTTATAAAAAAAATTCTTTTATGCATCTATTTATGCATAAATTCAATTTTAATGAAAGTAACACTTTTATAATAAAAAATTTCTTTTACACATCTATTTATGCATAAAAATCAATTTTGATGAAAGTAACACTTTTATAATCAAAATATTCCCAATATACATCTTTCTATGCATAGAAATTATTTCTAATGAAAATAACACTTTTATTATAAAAATATTTCTAATATGCATTTTTCTATGCATAGAATAAAAATAACACTTTTAGAATACACAAGCGGTGGGGATTACTCTTTTTGAATAATAAAAGATAAAACTTATTACACAAAATTTAAGAAAATCTTGCCATAACCTCCTTTGTATGGCTGACCATTTTTCACTTTTTTTCATTCTCAAGTTACTTAGAAATTATCCCAAATGGTTTAAAGCAGTCTAAACTAATCAAATTTCACTTTTTAAAGAGAAACAATATGAAAAGTTTAATTCTAACAATTTGATTACACATCTAGGATAAAGAAAGGCCGAATTCAAGAATGAAGAGAGGGGGAAAGCCTTTCCAACAAGGCATAGCATCATTTTTCATTTTAAAGCAAACAAAAATTAGAAAACCATTAAATGGAATAAAGGAAAAGTAGGATTTCAAGCTTACATGAATTTTTGTGAGCTTTCCTTTGGCTTGATGGTTTGAGGTATCTACTCTTGTTTGCAACAAGAGTGGCCACCATTTGTTTTGAAGAGGAAATGATCAAAAACTAATGAATTATCAATAAATTCACTGTTTTTGGCTCTGGGGAGGAGTAGAGTAACAGTGCATAAAACACTGTTAACCATTTACAAAGGGAGAGGCTTCATTTATAGGAAAAAGTGAGCCTCCAACCAAGCAAATTGATTCTAGATTTTTCCAGATCAGTTTGGTCAATTTTTGAGCATTTTTAGGTCACTTTAGCTTACTTTTTGGATCTAGTTGAAGCAGGAGAGAGGAGAGATAAAAATATCTCATTACTTGTGAGTTTAAAACTCAACCACACATGTGAAATAGGCGCCTCCTTCATGAGAGGAACTCCCCCACACCGAGGTGTCAAAATGCATCATTTCTTCTAAATATCTCTTTTTTAAAAACTAATAACCTTGTCCTTAGTCAACTCTTCATCTTATGTGAGTATTTACTCATTTTTGGGGGGATTTTCTTTGATTCTTCAATTTATCTCCTCCCTACATTTGGATTAATCTTCTCCCTACATTTGGATTAATCTAATTGGTCCATAGTAACCTTAATTCAAAAATTTCAAAAAATCTGGATCCTTAGGCTAAGGTCCTTTTTACCTGATTTCAATTTATTCCAATTGCACATTGAAAAATTCTTTTTGAATAACTGTTTCAGGGGAAACCATTTTAGACACTAGGAGGATTTTTATATCCAAAAATATCTCAATTTTGAATTACCTCCCTCTAGACATTTTCTCTGTCTAGGCCAAAAGAGGGTAAAATAGGATGTTTCTTTTATTTCAGAGAGGGGAATAATTATAAGATCAGAAGGGGAGGTTCTTACACCTGCACACCTCAAAAGCCAAAGGGAGAAATCTTACATTTATATTAAGCCTAAACCTATGCATAAGATTAGAAGGGCAGGTTTTTACACCTGCACACCTCAAAAGCCGGAGGGAGGAATCTTACATCCTACCCCACTTAAAAAATGTGAGATGTCCTCATCTCGCAAAATTAGAGGAGAACTCTTTTCCTTAAGATCCAACTGATTCTGGGGTTCCTTATAGTCTGGTGAACCCAACAGAATCCTGGGATAAAGATCCCTAATATAAAACTCATCATCCGCCGATAATAACTCACTCAGATCATATCATTCAATCCTTATCACAATAATGGTCCATTAGACCGAAGTTTCTATCTGAACGATCCTTCATGGAAATTTTCAATTATACAGGTTTTTAATTAGACATCCCTTAACTTGATCCACTGGGTCAAGTGCTAACAACAACAATTTGCCAGCACAATCCACTAATCTCATAGTGATTTGCTGAAGTCATTAATGTCATTCCAGCTACGAACATCATCACAAGGACTCGTCCCATTCATCCTCATTGTGGTTTTGCTTAGTTTTTTACATTTCAACCAAAATTCAGGAATCTTCATTTTTCAATCAGAATCCAAATCAGCTCATCAATTCTCAACCAGAATTTAAAATTATATCAACCACATTCAAATTCATCATCTGGATAGTATTAATGCTTATAATTTCAAGTCTTAGATTTACTTGTATATACTGCTAGTAAAGAGCTGCAGTTATACCCTCGGTATATATGGGTAGTCACGGTCCTTGGAAATATAAGGTAAATACCATCATGTCTAGGCCTCAAGCAAGTCAGGGATTCCATACGATTGCGGTACTTCCATCTGAAGACCCAATTACCAATTTATGAGTTTCAGTTTGAATATCAATTCGTATGAATTTTTTCACACAATTACAACCTTTTCTTGCTTCTTCATAAATTTTTGACATTTTTGGCTTCTCGGTTGATCCTCATTAGCCAATTCGCTCTGATACCAGCTGTGAGGTCCCTCTCCCCACCGCGCAACGAATTCAGGGGTGCTAGCAGTGGAAGTAGCACTTCTTGCGTAACAAGGTCCCACACTCAGGGTCTTGCCCCACGGATATCCGGACAAGAGATTAATCCATCGGTTCTTTCAAAACCAAACTTGGAAAAACTTTCCTATCCCGGAAAGCACGGGCGGTTCCTCCAGGATAACTTTTCTCTAACGTAGTCAAAAACCTTAACTAACTGAACTGATCTGACCAAACCCGTAAGTCCCAAGTCAGATCAGGGAAAAGATTACACTTGGATCATAGAGACCAACACTTTTTTCCTCATTGAGAGGCACAGCCGTTGATTCTTTTCCATAGAATAATTTTTTGTCTGGGATTTACCTCATCTATCATACCATAATAGAATTGAGTCTCAATTTAAGGATCCATCAGTCGAGCCTAACCCCATCCAGTCCCGTGGGTTAGCCAACCGCCCAACCACTGTAGTGATGGGATCCAATTAAGAATTTGGTTAGGTTTAGGGAAAAGAGTTCCCAGGCCCCCTAGTCGGATATTCATGCAAACTTAAAACTACTCACACCACTTACACACCCAATATGAAATTGCCTTTTTCTCAGCATCAGCTATCTTTAAAACAATCATTTAATGAAATTGCCTTTTTCTCAGCATCAGCTATCTTTAAAACAATCATTTAATGAAACCATTGTGTCACTGATCACAATCCTCAAAATCTCCGGTTGAATCCTTATTTCTAATCATTCCTTCATCAGTGTACCTATGGCATCATTGGCAACTAGAACGCTCACCACCTGTTCACTCAGGGGCCTTTTCGATAGTTGCTAGCTCATAGTAGTAACCGGCAATAAATTCATACATCAAAATGGAATCTCCGTTGAAGATTAGCAAGATCAACCAACGTATCCATATAAAAGAGCCATTTGACTCATCCGTTTGAGGACCAGCAAGGTCAACCAACCAGATCTATGCCTGAATTTAGAAAACAACTCTTACTCCTTGTTCCAATATCTTCCTCGACATACGTGTGGGTATCTTCGACGACCCAGAGCCCAAGCACCGTATGGTCAGCACCCTCTAGGATCCTTCACAGGTCACCTAGCGCTTCACTCATAGGCCGCTTCCTTTGTCCCTCATCCAGTGTACCATTTAAATCAAACCGAGGTTGGTCAAGACCTCGATCGGCCGCGACCTTGCTATGCGAGACGTCCTCCGTTGACTCTCCGTCACACAGTAATTGCAACTTTAATAGATAGGTCTCCACGACCTCATTCACAAGACGGTCAAAATGCTTCCCCAACATTCTTGACATAAAACAGTCATTTAAAAATAGATTCTACATACAAATACACTTCCAACAATATTTCCATATTTTCTCATCACTCCACATCCTTTCACATTAGTCCCCATCTTTTCTCATCTTTCCACAAAATTTTTTTTTCTCATCAATCCCTATCACAT
This sequence comes from Cibotium barometz, assembly GCF_041138505.1. Lineage (NCBI taxonomy): Eukaryota > Viridiplantae > Streptophyta > Polypodiopsida > Cyatheales > Cibotiaceae > Cibotium > Cibotium barometz. Next base: position 58,530,591 of record NC_141047.1, on the reverse strand, counting down.
CATATCATTCCCACATCAAATCACATCCAATCGCATCATCCACACATCATCCATACATCCATCCACATCATCCACACCAATCCACATCATATCATTCCCACATCAAATCATATCCAATCGCATCATCCACACATCAATCCACATCATCCATACATCCATCCACATCAATCAATATTATCCACACATCTATCCACATCTTCCATACATCCACATCAATCCACATGTCAATCCACATCATCCATACATCCATCCACATCAATCTACATTATCGACACATCAATCCACATCATCCATACATCCATTCACGTCAATATTATCCACACATTCATCCACATCTTCCATTCATCCATCCACATCAATCCCTACGTCAATCCACATCATGCATACATCCATCCACATCATCCACATTATCCACACATCAATCCACATTCATTTTATAAGTATTCACATTCTCATCTAATCACATCTTTTTCTATCTCATCACTTATTTCCTCATTTATCCTCATCAGATCATATCTACTTGCATCTACCCATACATCTCATCACTTCACATACATTACATCGCATCTTATCACATCCATTTCACATCACATCTCATTCATTCACATCCCGATTCACATGCTAACACATTCATTCACGTTCCTTATCGTTCATTCACATCCCGATTCACATCACAGCACATCCATTCACATACCTTATCATTCATTCACATCCCGATTCACATGCTATCACATTCATTCACATCTTATATCATCCATTCATATCTCGATTCACATACTAATACATTCATTCACATCCTATATCATTCATTTACATCCTGATTCACATGATATCACATCCATTCACATCCCTTATCATTCATTCACATCCCAATTCACATGCTATCACATTCATTCACATCTTATATCATTCATTCACATCCCGATTCACATGCTAACACATTTATTCACATCCTATATCATTCATTTACATCCTGATTCACATGACATCACATGTCATCTATTCATTCACATTTATCTGATTCACATCACATCTATTTACCTCTCATTCTTATCACATCCATTCATCCATTCTTTCCCATCTATCTGATTCGCATTACATCTCATCACATCTATTTACCTCTCATTCTCATCACTTCTATTCTCATTACATCCATTCATCCATTCTTTCCCATCTATCTGATTTGCATTACATCTCATCACATCTATTCACCTCACATTCTCGTCACTCCTATTGTCATCGCATCCATCCATCCATTCAATCCCTTCTATCTGATTCGCATCACATATCATCACATCTATTTACCTCTCATTCTCATCACTTCTATTCTTATCACTATTCTCATCACATCAATCCATCCATTCTTTCCCATCTATCTGATTCACATCACATATCATCACATCTATTTACCTTTCATTCTCGTCATTCCTATTCTCATGGCATCCATCCATCCATTCAATCCCATCTATCTGATTCGCATCACATATCATCACATCTATTTACCTTTCATTCTCGTCATTCCTATTCTCATCCATCCATTCAATCCCATCTATCTGATTCGCATCACATATCATCACATCTATTTACCTCTCATTCTCATCACATATCATCACATCTATTTACCTCTCATTCTCATCACATATCATTACATCTATTTACCTCTCATTCTCATCACTTCTATTCTCATCACAGCCATCCATCCATTCTTTCCCATCTATCTGATTCGCATCCCATCTCATCATATCTATTTACCTCTCATTCTCATCACTTCTATTCTCATTACAACCATCCATCCATTCTTTTCCATCTATCTGATTCACATCCCTTCTCATCACATCTATTTACCTCTCATTCTCATCACTTCTATTCTCATCACATCCATTCATCCATTATTTCCCATCTATCTGATTCGCATCACATATCATCACATCTATTTACCTTTCATTCTCATCACTTCTATTCTCATCACATCCATCCTCTATTCATTCTCATCTATCTGATTCATATCACATCTTATCACATCTATTTATAGAATATAAGAGAATTCTTATTTTTTATATACTTTACGCATCTATTTATGCATAAGAACAACTTCAGTGGGAAATAACCCTTTTATAAAAATCCGTTTATGCATCTATTTATGTATAAATTTAATTTTAAGGAGAATAACTCTTTTGAAATAAAAATAAATTTCTTTATGCATCTTTCTATGCATAAAATCAAAATTGATGAGAACAACTCTTTTAAAATAAAAATAAGTTTCTTTATGCATCTTTCTATGCATAAAATCAAAATTGAAGAGAATAACTCTTTTGAAATAAAAATAAGTTTCTTTATGCATCTTTCTATGCATAAAATCAAATTTTGATGAAAGTAATGCTTTTATAAAAAAAATTCTTTTATGCATAAATTCAATTTTAATGAAAGTAACACTTTTATAATAAAAAAATATGCATCTATTTATGCATAAAAATCAATTTTGATGAAAGTAACACTTATAAAATCAAAATAATCCCAATATGCATCTTTGTATGCATAGAAATTAATTCTAATGAAAATAACACTTTTATTATAAAAATATTTCTAATATGCATTTTTCTATGCATAGAATAAAAATAACACTTTTTGAATACACAAGTGGTGGGGATTACTCTTTTTGAATAATAAAAGATAAAACTTATTTCACAAAATTTAAGAAAATTTTGCTATAACCTCCTTTGTATGGCTGACCATTTTTCAATTTTATTCATTCTCAAGTTACTTAGAAATTATCCCAAATGGTTTAAAGCATTCTAAACTAATCAAATTCACTGTTTTTGGCTCTTGGGAGGAGTAGAGTAACAGTGCATAAAACACTATTAGCCATTTACTAAGGGGGAGGCTTCATTTATAGGAAAAAGTAAGCCTCTAACCAAGCAAACTGATTCTAGAATTTTCCAGATCAATTTGGTCAATTTTTGACCATTTTTAGGTCACTTTAGCTTACTTTTTGGATCTAGTTAAAGCAGGAGAGAGGAGAGATGAAAATATCTCATTATTTGTGAGTTTAAAACTCAACCACACATAGGAAATAAGCACCTCCTTCATGAGGGGAATTTTGCCACACTGAGGTGTCAAAAATGCATCATTTCTTTTAAATATCTCTTTTTTTAAACTAATAACCTTGTCCTTAGTGAACTCTTCATCTTATGTGAGTATTTACTCATTTTTGGGGGGATTTTCTTTTATTCTTCAATTTATCTCCTCCCTACATTTGGATTAATCTAATTGATCCATAGGAACCTTAATTCAAAAATTTTAGAAAATCTGGACCCTTAGGCTAAGGTCCTTTTTACTTGATTTTGATTTATTCCAATTGCACATTGAAAAATTCTTTTTGAATAACTGTTTCAAGGAAAACCATTTTAGACACTAGGAGGTTTTTTATATCCAAAAATATCTCAATTTTGAATTACCTCCCTCTAGACATTTTCTCTCCCTAGGCCAAAACAGGGTAAAACAGGATCTTTCTTTTATTTCAGAGAGGGGAATAATTATAAGATCAGAAGGGGAGGTTCTTACACCTGCACACCTCAAAAGCCAGAGGGAGGAATCTTACAAACCAACCCTCAGTTTCAATCCAAAGTAATGCAAGACCTCCGCCTCATGATAGGGGAAGTTAACGAGAGATATTCCCAAATCGGCCATCCACTTCCAAGGCAGTAACGCTTGAAGCGATTAAAGAAGAAGAAGATGAAAGAGAATATACTCCACCTGCGAGATGAGGACATCTCGTGTTTTTTAAGTGGGGTAGGATGTAAGATTCCTCCCTCCAGCTTTTGACGTGTAAAGGTGTAAGAACCTCCCCTTCCGTTCTTGTAATTATTCCCCTCTCTGAAATAAAAGAAAGATCTTCTTTTACCCTGTTTTAGCCTAGAGAGAGAAAATGTCTAGAGAGGGATAATCCAAAATTTAGATATCCTTGGATATAAAAATTCTCCTAGTGTGTAAAATGGATTTCCCTAAAATAGAAGTTCAAAATGAACTTTCCAATGTGCATTAGGAATTAATTGAAAATGGTATAAGGGACCTTAGCCTAAGAGTCTACATTTTCAGAAATTTTTGGATTATGGTCCAATTAAGGTTCCTATGGGCCAATAGGATTAATCCAAGTGTTGGGAGGATGAGATAAATCCAAAGAATATAAGAAAATACCCAAAAATGAGTAAATGCTCACATAAGATGAAGAGTTGACTAAGTATAAGGTTTGTTAGTTAAAAATTAAGAGATATTACTAAAAAATTAAGATATTTTAGAATAATGATGCATTTTTGACACCTTGGTAAGGAGAGGGGGACTCTTGAGGTAGGCGCCTATTTCACACATGTGGAAGGGTTTTTAATTCAAAAAAATTGTGATATTTTTATCTCTCCTCTCTCCTGAATCAAAACAAATCAAAAAGGGAGCCAAAGTCCAAATTGAGTCAAAATGAACCTGGAAAATTCTAGAGCCGAGTTGGACTTGGTTAGTGGTCTCCCTCACCCATAAATAGATCCTTAGTCTTTTGTAAAAAATCTGTGAACTATACCATGCCAATATTACATTAAAATAATGATATTTTCTATTATCCCTTAAAAATCCTCTACTTTTGGAGAGCTTGGAGCTTCTCTCTCTCTTCACAACAACAACTCTTGGAGCTTTCTTCTCAACTCACTAAACCAATTGATTGGTTGGGGGCTTCACTTCTACATAAAGAAGCAACCAAACCTAAAGGTAGGAAGGAATTTCATGGTTTTTGTTAATATTCTCAAATGATTTCAATTCTCAACCCCTCTCAAGCTTGAGAAGTTTTTAATTAGTTGTTTTTAATGCAAATTAAGCTTTCTCTAAGAACTTCAATGATTAATCACAAAAAAGGTTAATTTTTATGCTTATTTTGAATGCTGGCTCACTTGTGTGCTCCTATGTGAGCGCAAGCTGCTTCCGCCACCTTAGACTTTTTGAAAACATCATCGCCTTGCATGAGCTGATTTGAGATGGATGGTCACACCATGTCCATGCACTTATATCATTTCCTTTTGCTTCGTTCAGTGCACCGCATATGCAGACTGAAATTTTCCAAAAAAATGCACACCATCGAGAATCTCACACGTGGCACTAGGACGGCCTCGTATCATGAGTGCTGTCCTTTTGAATATTTGTAATTTCGCTGCCTTGACTCCCTATTTGACAATTCCTCTTGCAAAAATCCTACACATGACATGCTGACTGACAACACGGTATTTCAATTCCACTTTCAACTCCCAATAATCCACAATCTGCATCTAAACAACATTCTTCAAACTCTAAAATTGATTTATCTTCCTCCTCTAAATCAACACCCACATGCACACCACCGAAAATCTCTCACATGTGGCAATGGGACGGCCTCGTATCATGAGTGCTGTCCTTTTGAATATTTGTAATTTCGCTGCCTTGACTCCCTGTTTGACAATTCCTCTTGCAAAAACCCTACACATGACATGCTGACTGACAACACGGTATTCCAATTCCGCTTTCAACTCCCAATAATCCACAATCCGCGTCTGAACGACATTCTTCAAACTCCAAAATTGATTTATCTTCCTCCTCAAAATCAACACCCACATACTTAATTGAAATGTCCTTAGCTTTGTTTATCATCCATTCAGGAATCTCACGAATTCTCCTAAAGAAGTTCTTCAATCTGAACCCATTGGCTGGCTTCTGAATCGGAGTCCCATTCAGGAATCTCAGGAATCTTCTTGTTCTGTAATGGTGGTGTAGTTCTTCTCTGTTGGCTTCAACATCCTGCTAGCATAATAAACTCGTCAGAACCATCCCCAGATCTTCTCCTGCATCAAAACCGCTCCAACAGCCATATCCAATGCATAGACAAATACATGAAAAGGTAACTCCCAAATAGGTGGTTGGAGAATAGGAGATACTACCAACATCTTCTTCATGATCTAGAATGCTTTTTCCTGAGCCTCACCCCATACAAACTCCACATCTTTCTTTGTCAAATGACTCAATGGAGCACTAACATCTGCCAAATACCTCAAATATGCCATTTAATCTGACCCATAAACCTTGAAATTTCCTTCAAGTTGTGAGGTGCTCCTGCTTTCTGAATTGCACTGATCTTATCAGCATCAATCGACATACCTTCTTCCGAGATGATATGCCCCAACAATTTCCCTCTTTGAACTGCAATAGCACATGTGTGGATTTAGGGCCATTCTAAACATTCTGCATCTTTCAAAACACTTCCTGAGATACTCCAAATGCTTAACTTTCTTTTTGAACACTGAAAAGTCATCCATAAAGATCCGCATAAACTCTGTCACATATGGCTCCAAAGTTTTGAAAGCTGCTTTTGAAAATGAAGGTGGTCCATTCTTGTGGCCAAAACTCATAACTGTATAAGAAAATGCTCCCCATTCAGCAATAAATGCACTCTTTGTTATATCCTCTTCAGCCATCCGGATCTGATTATACCTTGAAAACCCGTCAAGAAAGCTATACATCTCATGTCCTGCTACATCATCCAGAATTGAATCAATAAATGGTAATGGGAATGGATCTGCAATGGTTGCTGCATTTAATTTTCTATAATCCACACACACATGGATTTTTCTTGACTTCTTAGGCACTACTACGATTGGTGACAACCACTCCGCCTGATCCACCACTGGCCTTATGAAACCAGCTTGCAGAAGCTTATCCAACTCCTCCTTGACTTGTTTGGCATAATTCGGATTCATCTGATACCTCTGCTGAATAATTGGAACTGCATCCTCTTTCATATTGATCTGATGCTTATACACTTCAAGATCCATACCCTTCAAATCAGAATAATCCCAAGCAAACACATTAATGAATTCCTGTAACAATTCCTTCAAATCCTCCTTGAATTCGTCATCCAAATGGACACTGACTTTGACTACTTTCGGATTTTCCTTCAAATCCTCCTTGAATTCCTCATCCAAATGGACACTGACCTTGACTACTTTTGGATTTTCCTCTAATCCCAGATTTAGATCCTACAGATCATCTTATTTGACTCTTGAAACCTTAAGGGTCCATCAACTTGTCATACAAAAACTTTGCTCGACTGATTGCCTCCTTTGGTGCAAAATCTCCATCTGAACAATCCGTACCCTCATTCAGGTTATCTTGGACACCCTTATCTGACTTCTGCGTCTGATCTTGTGCTGAACCGTTCTCCATAGGTTGACTAGACACCATCTTTGATTCCTCCTACAAGGCATATCGATCAATAATCCATTCCACATCTACTTCAAATACAAGAACTACAGTTGGATTAGCCACCAAGAAACAAGCCTCTTCATCATCCTTGACTTCTTCTGCCAAATTGATTGTCAAGCCATCCTCGGCTTCAATGACATCGATAACTTCTTCCTAGAACCCATCAGAAATCTTACCAAATTCTTCCCCTTTTTCAATATCACTTCATTCTTTTCCCAATCTTGCTTGAGCTTTGCTGTTTTAAACCATGGCCTTCCCAACAACATTGTATAGGCATTCCCTACATCTTGCATCTTTAAGACAACAAAATTTGCTTGAAACTGCAATCCGTGCATTTTGAGAGATTGGCATCGAAGCATTCCAATTGGTTGAACCCTTTGCTAATCCGCCATCCTCACTTGAAATGGTGCTGGTTCCAACTTTACATTTTTCAACTTCAAAAATTCATTTTGACAAAATATTCACTCCAAAACCGTCATCTAGCAAAACATCCGAAAACATTAGGTCATCAAATTCTAGTTAAATAGTTGGAACAGTAAAATCCACATCATCAAGACTGATTTGATAACTCCCCACACTTTTCTCCAATTCATTCAAAATTTTTGGAGCTTTTGACTTCCTCGACGGAATAAAATCGCTCTCTGAATATTGGAACCAGCGAAAGCAATTGATCCAATGTGAAATGCATTAGGGTATTTAGCAATTCCTGAAATAATGCTTCTGACATTTCCCCATTACTCTCCACCTTCTTCAGTAACTTCACCTTTCTCTTCGGAATTGGATCTTCTTCTTGTGCTTTTAGAATCTCTTCTACTGCCTCATCACTAACATCCTTCTGCTCTTCCCAATCCAAAGGTGGTTTTAATTTTGCTTTAGCACGTGTGACAACCATCACTTCTGGATCCTTTAGCCAACATTGAGAACAATCACATTCAGGAGAACAATCTGCCGATACCTAATTTGTCCCATGATCCTGAGGAATCTCTACTTCTATATCAAATTACTTTGTGGTGCTTTATCCTTTTCTCCTTGTTGCGCACAAGTGGTGCAGGTAACTGAGGTAACTGCTCACTAGGTCCCTGCTCATTCCACCCTTGTTGATTCCAACCCTGCGGATTCTAGCCCTGTTGATTCCAATTAGGTGATTGTTGCCAATTCTGTTGCTGTGGCCAACTCTGTTGTGCTGACCCCAATTTTCTCCCCATGATGGTCTGAAATTTTTCATCAAATCTTGGTCGACTTCCTTGATTGAAATTTCCTCTGAATGGTGGTCTTCCTCCAGAGTTGAATGGTGGTCTCCAGTTTGAATATGGCTGTTGCTGCCTTTGCCATCCTTGGTTGTTAAATGATCTGTGTTGTCCCCTGAAGCTTCTGGAAAAACTCCATTGGTTTGCGCCATGTTCTGATGTATCCTTTCAGGGATTACTCCCCTAAAATTTGGATTATACCAACAGTCTTTTGTCTTATGGTCATCCTTATCACACAGATGTCACAGTGAGTTGTCTTATTGACTCCTTCTTGACTCCCAGTTCCTTCAATTTCTTTTCTACCATCTTTTCAACTGAACTATCCTTCACCTTCTTCTTAGACTTCTTACTAGATTTCTTTTTGTGTTTCTTCTTTCTATTGCCATCTTCATCTGAGCCTAAATCAGTGTCTGAATCATCCTCACTATCCGATTCTGAATCCTCTTCTCAATTTGAACCGTCTGAATCTGTGTCTAACTTCTCCTCTGAATCCTCATCACTACTATCATCTTTTGACTTCTTCTTCTTCTTCCCATTTGACTTTTTCTTCTTCTTATCCCTGGAGCTCTTTCGTGCTGAACTTGGATTTGATAATCCAAATCTCTTTTCTGCCCTTGTGGCATTGTCCACCAATGCATCCAGACTGGCTGCAATATCCACACCTGCTGCTACTGCATTCCGTAGCTCTTTGCGCAACCCATTCATGAAATATCCCGCCAACATTTCATCCATTTCAGATACTGTGATTAAACTTCTATGCATAATCTTCCACAAACATCCTCTTTTGCTTAATGTCCCTAAGCTTGGAAAGCACTTCATTCTCCTTCCAAAACCGATTCAAAAATCCATTCCTCAATGCATTGTAATCTGCAAAATGTCCTCCATTAAAATTGTTGAACCACTGCACGGCTTTGCCCTCCAATGTTGCCTCAAACTGACGCATCTTAGCTTGCGCATCATATACTCCATCAAATCCTCTGGCTTGCCATCTTGTCTCAAATTGAGCTACGTGGCAATCAAGATCTTCTTTAGACTTTCTTGACGAAAAGGTCCCGAACTTGACAGTAAATCCGCTCTAGCCGTTGCCATGTTTTAAAGCGTATTTGGGGATAACTACCCTACCTATGTCGATGTCGATGTTGATGATGATGATGATGCTGACCTTGGTGATGGTAGTCAAGGTGCTTCCAATACTGCTCTTCTCCCTACTACTGTTAAAGGATCAAACTGCAATCTCCTCCTGGGCCAATAATGCCTACTGTAATACTGCTGCGCCTATGAATTGTGGAATTATCTGCCTATTTTTCTCTAGCACATCTCTTTCTGATGGTTCACCACCATACTCCTCTGTTTTGTCGAATTCTGTTGTATCCGGCTCCAATTCTTCCTCGGAACTATCACTTTACATCCCAATTTCTTCACCTCCTTCTTGCAATACCTGATTCTGGTCATCTTCCTCCTGTTGTGTACTTTGCCGCCTTGCTGATCTTGTAAAATAAGGATGAGATGGTCTTCCCAAATCCTCCAGGTTGAAATTGAACAGCCATCGGAATCATACAACTTCTAAAAGAATTCCAAAAGTCATCCCAAATAACTGCTTTGTAACCTCTTTGGGCACTCATCAATCTCACAGGAGAAAATGAATTCGACCATGACAACCCATCACAAGCACCATGATCGCCAATGTAAACTAGTGTAACTTCCTAGCAGCAGATTGAATAGGATGATAAATAATCTGACTTCTGATTTGACAAAAAAACTCTAACTTCCACATTCTCTCTAAGATAAACAAAGATGAACAACATTGTCTAGATTACTATAAAGAGCGGAACACCTTCCATTTATCAAAGCTTCAAAAACATAAACATCAACCGACAAATTGACAAACTTGATGACTTCCTTATTGCCCAAAACATAGTTCTACTTACATCCGTCTACATCCTCCTTGTGCACAAACATAACTGCCGGTTTATATCCAATGCCAAAAGACATTCCAATTTCTCCTAAGATCCCAAAAGTCACATTTGATTTCCCTAAGGTTACATATCATATGATAAAATAATAATCCTCCTAAGTTCATCCTCTAAACATTGAGACCCGTTAGTGGGGGTCAATCTAGAAAGCCATTAGCCACCATTGGCCTTTCTTAGACAAGAGATCTAATTGATGTGTAGTGATGCACCAAGGGATTTCTATTTTAAGTTAGATGGTAGGAAAATCGGAAGCAGGAGTGAAGCTTCCAAAACTTGCTCTGTTTGTATCGAACTACATATCCTACAGGTTGTGGAAACCTTGAGATTATAACCTTTCCTTCAATAATAAAATTTCAAGAGTTATCTTTAGTCTACATGTTATTATATAAATGTTACTTCTTTCTTCTTTTTGCAGCTATTATTATATACATATTATATAAATGTTACTTCTTTCTTCTTTTTGCAGCTATTATTTATATACATTACTTTGAATTCGACATATAAGCCCGTTTGTTGCATATTACTATAATATAGACCTTGTATAGTGCACATCAGTACAACGCGATATAATGCTTCCCCTTGCCAATGTCCAATGTAAATCGCATTGTACTAACATGCAATATAGAAGTTCTTTTTAGCTCAAATATGGAACCCTATTCCATATCTATGTCTCATAGTCGTATCTGCTGAAATTTTAACAACTCAAACTTAGTATAGCTTGAATCCACAACCTGGAAAATGAAAGGAACATTTAATGTAGAGACATTACCATAAAACAAGTTCTCTTAGAGATCATCATTGCAACATCATATCTCTATGCATAAGTCCATTTCCTAAACCCGGCACCACACATGTGAAATAGATGCCTCCTTCATGAGGGGAATTCCCTACACTGAGGTGTCAAAAATGCATCATTTCTTCTAAATATCTCTTCTTTTGTAACTAATAACCTTGTCCTTAGTCAACTCTTCATCTTATGTGAGCATTTACTCATTTTTAGGGGATTTTCTTTTATTCTTCCATTTATCTCCTCCCTACATTTGGATTAATGTAATTGGTCCATAGGAACCTTAATTCAAAAATTTCAGAAAATCTGGACCCTTAATCTAAGGTCCTTTTTACCTGATTTCAATTTATTCCAATTGCACATTGGAAATTTTTTTTTGAATATCTGTTCTAGGGGAAACCATTTTAGACACTAGGAGGATTTTTATATCCAAAAATATCTCAATTTTGAGTTACCTCCCTCTAGACATTTTCTCTCTCTAGGCCAAAACAAGGTAAAACAGGATCTTTCTTTTATTTCAGAGAGGGGAATAATTATAAGATCAAAAGGGGAGGTATTTACACCTGCACACCTCAAAAGCTGGAGGGAGGAATCTTATATCCTACCCCACTGAAAAAATGTGAGATGTCCTCATCTCGCAAAATTAGAGGAGAACTCTTTTCCTCAAGATCCAACTAATTTTGGGGTTCCTTATAGTCTGGTGAACCCAACAGAATCCTGGGATAAAGATCCCTTATATAAAACTCATCACTCATCAGACAATAATTCACTCAGATCGTAACATTCAATCCTTATCACAATAATGGTCCATTAGACCGAAATTTCAATGCAAACACTGTGTGTGCTGCAAGGAGATCAACAGTTGCCATTGGGTGTATGTATGCACATTGAGGTCACTGGTTGTGACATTTGAGTGTACTACAGTACCGCTGCAGAAAATACAGCAGTTTGTGCAGGACAAACCAGAGTGCTGTTTCTGGTAAATTTGTGTGTCTGGCAAGATGTCAAATGATGGCATAAACTAGATTGTTGCTGAGAAGCTTGATAAGAACAACTTCCATGCTTGGAGGTTCAAGTTGACGAATTTCCTAATGGGAAAGGGCTACTGGGACTATATAGAAGGTGAGCATGAAGAGGCACCCGAGATACTGGACATCAATCCGACTGCAGATGTGAAAGAGTTCAAGGATTGGAACCAAGGAGCCAAAAACATTATGTATTTCTGTGAAACCAATACCAAGGCACGAAAGATACAGTTGAAGAATGAACTTCATACTATGGAGAAAAAGAGTATGTCTGTGAATGACTATGCATTGAAGATAAAGGGTATTGTGGACTCCCTTGCATCTATTGGTGATTCAGTAGATGATGATGATAAGGTGGAAGTCTGTTTACGTGGTCTCGGGCCACAATACAAGGCATTCAAGATGTCTATTCAAACTCGGGAAAACATTCCCAATTTTACAGACTTGGTGTCTATGTTGAATTATAGAAGAGAAGAGCTTGGGTGAAGACCAACAGTCTTCACAGAACAAAAACAGTTCAGAGCAACATGCCTTCTACACAAGTTCAGGAAGAGGACGAGGTAGAGGAGTCCCTGGATGTGGTCAAGGAGGTGGCCGAACATGTAATCAGAATTATGGCTAGCAGCAGCAGCAGCAACAATAATCCCAGAATTCACAACAACAACACGCAGGTGGAAGAGGCCAATTCAGAGGCAGGGGGAGTCAAAGAGGTCGTGGAAATTGGCAAAGGCAGTATAATGATACACGTGGATGCTTTTATTGTAGTAAGCCTGGACATGTGCAGGTAGATTGTTATAAGAAGTAGGCTAACATGCAAAATGGGAAATTGCAGCAAAACAACTATGCATCCTCGAGTAGAAACAATGAGGAAAATGAAAGGTTGTTTGTTATACAGCATGTTGTTAATGCCATGTCTGAAAATGTTGAAGCAGCACATAAAGATGATGTATGATACGTTGATTCAGGTGCTTCTAACCACATGACAAGTCATGGTGGGGAGTGGTTCAAGGAGATGAAAAACCTTGAAAGACCAGGTTTTGTGGAAATAGGGGATGATATTGCTCATCCAATTGCCCATGTTGTTGGAGATGTGCCATTGTCTATGCAGGATGGCAAAGTGAAGTACCTTGCAGATGTATTTCATGTTCCAAACATAACAAAGAATCTAGTTTCAGTTGGCCAGATGATTGAGCAGGGTTTGCAGGTTTGGTTTAACCTTGATGGTTGTTATGTTGAAGACTTTAAAGACAAGTGCAGGGTGGTTTGCAAAAGGCAACAAAGTGGGTAGAATGTTTACATTGAATATAAACATGCCTGAAGTGAGTGCTGCAATGTTTGCAAATGGTTCAGGAATTGTTGCAGACACAGACATTTGGCATAAAAGAATTGGACATGTGAATGTGCAGAGAATGAAGTCTATGCAGACTGAAGGAATTGTGATAGGGCTACCAAAATTTAAAGTTGAAGGTATGCACAGAATATGTGAAGCATGCCAATTTGGAAAGCAAACAAAGCATGTATTTCCACATAACAGAAATGTGAGCAAAAATGCACTAGATGTTGTGCATTTAGATGTATGGGGTCCTATGAAGACCATGTCTATTCCAAGTTTTATGTGACATTTATTAATGACCACACAAGGAAAGTGTGGGTATACTTCATGAAGGAGAAGGGTGAGGTGTTCACTCACTTTCAGAATTTCAGAGTTATGGTTGAAAAGCAAACAGGGAAATATGTAAAGTGCCTACAATCAGATGGAGGGGGAGAGTACTTCTCCAATGAGTTCTCTGAATTTTTGAAGAAAAATGGTATTCGAAGACATACATGGAGATACACTCCGCAGCAAAATGTAGATACATTTTACATGCAGATACACTCTGCAGCAAAATGGAGTTGCTGAGCGGAAAAACAGGCACATTGCTGAGATTGCGTGAGCATTGATGGAAGAGAAAAATATGCTGCATAGCTATCGGGCCGAGGCTATTTCTACAGTAGTTTACATCATGAACAGGACTCCAACTATAGCCATACATGATGTAACTCCAGAGGAGAGGTTTACTGGGCAGAAAAACTTGATTTGTCTCATCTAAAAGTTTTTGGATGCATTGCATATGTGCATGTGCCAGCAGATGAGCTGAGAACTAAGCTGGATCCAAAAGCTAAAAAATGTGTGTTTATTGGATATTCCCTGGAGCAAAAGGGATACAGGTGTTATAACCCTGCTACACGTGAGTTGAGTGAGGGTAAGCAGGGATGTTGTCTTTGATGAGATGAGCAGCTGGTATGCTGCTGAAAAAGAAGCTGTTGGGGCTGATGTGAGTGGAAATGTGGTTGCATAGAATGCAAGTCAATAATAACAGTCTTTGAGTGGACTAGGAGAGTCCTCATCTAGTGGTTCAGTTAATAGACCATAGAGTGGCAGGCTGCGTCATAATACCACTCCTGCAGATGTGATTAGTACATCACATAAAGGTAAAGAGAAAGTGGTTGAGCCCCTTAGTATGCCTGACTTTTCTGCAGGGCATTCTCATGTTGATAGAGAGTCTAGTGGCTCAGAGATGAGACTTGATGAGGAGATTGGGATACCAGTTATGAGAACACTTGGTGTAAAGAAGGCTATGGAAGCCATGAATGCAAAGCTGCAAAGGTTTGGGAGAGTGAAGAATCCTATGCAGAGGTTTACCTATGATGGTTATGTGGCACATCACGATGCATACATGGCAAAGGTTGTGCAGGTTGTAGAGCCCACATGCATTGATGAGGCTATTGGAAATGTGTGTTGGGAGAAAGCTATGGATGAGGAGATGGATGCACTATATGGAAATGAGACTTGGGATTTAGTGCAATTGCCTGAAGGCAAGAAAGCCATTGGATGCAAGTGGGTGTACAAAGTAAAACATAACAGTGATGGAAGCATAAATAGGTACAAGGCTAGATTGGTAGCCAAAGGATATGCACAGACATATGGCATTGATTATGAGGAAACTTGTAGCCCAGTTGCCAAGATGGCAATAGCGAGAGTTGTGATAGCAGTGGATGTGTCAAAGAAATGGTCTTTACATCAGATGGATGTAAATAATGCATTCTTGCATGGGGATTTGCAGGAAGAGGTGTATATGTTGCAGCCACCTGGTTATGAGGATGTGAGTCAACCCGAACATGTTTGCAAGTTGAAGAAAGCCTTGTATGGCTTAAAACAAGGCTTAAAACAAGCACCAAGAGCATGGTCTAACAAGATTTATGAATATCTTGTCACTATTGCCTTTCATGTAGCCAATGCAGATTTCTCGTTGTATGTGAGACACAGTCATAGAGGGGTTGTGCTTGTTGTCATCTATGTAGATGACTTGATGCATTGAGGTGATTAGGTCACCACGTGGTATTGGATTACTGTAGAGACAGTATGGCTTGGACATGTTATCCAAGTATGGTATGACATGCTGTAAGCCTATCTTAGTGCCTATCTCACCACATGGTATTGGATTACTGCAGAGACAGTATGGCTTGGACATGTTGTCCAAGTATGGTATGACAGGCTGTAAGCCTATCTCAGTGCCGTTGGATCAGAATGGCAAGTTGAGTGTAGATTCAAGAGAGATTTTGGAGGATCCAACTATGTATAGGCGCATAGTAGGAAGCTTGATCTACATGACGATCACCAGACCAGATTTGAGCTATACTGTTGGGTTGGTGAGTCAGTTTATGCAGGTTCCACGAAAGCCGCATTTGGATGCATTGAGATGCATACTGAGGTATGTGAGGTCTACTTTGCATTGTGGACTATTTTATGAAACTAGGACAGAGATATGTGTACATGGGTACACATATATTGATTGGGCTGGTAGTATCTCAGATAGAAGATCTACTAGTGGCTTCATGTTTTCTTTGGGAAGTGCTGCTGTGACTTGGAGTAGCAAGTCATAGCAACCGTGGGAAGCAAGAAGCAGCCTACAGTTGCTCTATCCAGTACAGAGGCCGAGTACAGAGGAGCTGCTATGGCAGCATGTGAGGTAGCTGGGTTGAGAAAGCTACTTGCAGATTTGGGTCTATCAGTGGATAGACAAGTTATCATTTTCTATGACAACATTAGCAGTATACAATTGGCCAGGAACCTAGTTTTTCATGCTCGCACGAAGCATATAGAGGTCCACTACCATTTCATCAGAGAGAAGGTCTTGGTAGGAGATGTTGACCTTGTTTATGTCAGCACACAGGATCAGGTAGCTGACATCTTCACCAAAGCATTGGGTACAAAGAAGCTCCATAGATTCAGGGCTTTGTTTGCATGAGATGGAGTTGAGCTTGAGGGGGAGTGTTGAGATATCGAGCTCATCTAGTAAGGCGGTGGACACTGATGACTCGCCTGGGGGATAAGTCCCACACTTACACCACTGGCATGGTTGGTGAGATCATGGGTGATATGCAGCCAGTGGGATGACAGGCTGTGTGACAGCCATTCTAGATCATGGGTGATATGCGGCTAGTGAGATCATGGGTGATATGCGGCTAGTGGGATGACAGGCTGTGTGACTGCCATTCTAGAGACTGGCATAGTTATAGCGCCAGCTCATTTAGTTGGGTTCACACTATAGAGAACCCTAGTATGTATTTGGTTGAGTACCTTTTCATAAGTGTGTACTCTTATCTTTGTATAGGGTGTGTTGAGTGTTGTGTGAAGAAGAAGAAGATTTTCAGCCTCTCACCTTGTGTGTTCTCTCTTAGGGTTTTATGAGTGTGTGTGTGTGTATGTGCTTGCAAGAGCTCAAGCTCTCTTCTCCCCTGCATCTTTTCATTAAGCACGTCAAGGACTTCAAACAATTACGGCACTTCCATCTGAAGACCCAATTACCAATTTACGAATTTCAGTTTGAATATCAATTGGTATGAATTTTTTCACATTTACAACCTTTTACTGCGTCTTCATAAATTTTTGACATTTTTGGCTTCTCGGTTGATCCTTATTAGCCAATTCGCTCTGATAGCTATAGGGTCTCTCTCCCCACCGCTCAATGAATTCAGGGGTGCTAGCAGCAGAAGTAGCACTTCTTGCACGGGGCAGGGTCCCACACTCGGGGACTCGTCCATGGATATCCGGACAAGAGACTAATCCATCGGTTCTTCCAAAACTTCCCTTGCCCAGAAAGCATCGGCGATTCCTCCAGGATAACTTTTCTCTAACATAGTCAAAAGCATTAACTATTTGAACTGAGTTGACCGAACCCGTAAGTCCCAAGTCAAATCAGGGAAAAGATTACTTGGATCATAGAGACCAACGCTTTTTTCCTCATTGAGAGGCACAGCCGTTGATTCTTTTATTTTGTCTAGGATTTACTTCATCTATCGTACCATAACAGAATTGAGTCTCAATTTAAGGATCCATCAGTCCAACCTAACCTCATCCCGTGGGTTAGCCAACTGCCCAACCACTGTAGTGATGGGATGCGATTGAGAATTTGGTTAGGTTGTCCCGGGTACCAGGAAAAAGAGTTCCCAGGCCCCCTAGCTGGATATTCATGCAAACTTAAAACTAGTCACACCACTTACACACCCAATATGAAATTACCTTTCTCACATATTCAACAGTCTTTAAAACAGTCATTTAATGAAACCATAGTGTCATTGATCACAATCCTCAAAATCTCTGGTTGAATCCTTATTTCCAATCATTCCTTCATCGGTGTACCTATGGCATCATTGGCAAACCAAAACGCTCACCACGTGTTCAGGGGCCTTTTCGATAGTTCCTAGCTCATAGTAATCGCCGGCAATATATTCACATATCAAAATGGAATCTCCGTTGAAGATCAGCAAGATCAACCAACGGATCCATATAAAAAAGTCATGGACTCATCCTTTGAGGTCCAGCAAGGTCAACCAACTAGATCCATGCCCGAATTTAGAAAACAACTCTTACTCCTTGTTCCAATATCTTCCCCGATGTACGTGTGGGTATCCTCGGCGACCCAGAGCCCGAGCACCATATGGTTAACACCCTCTAGGATCCTTCACATGTCACCTAGCACTTCACTCATAGGTCGCTTCCTTGGTCCCTCATCCACTGTACCGGAAGCTCACCATTTAAATCAAACCGAGGCTGGTGAAGACCTTGCCTGACGTCTTGCTACGCAAGACGTCCTCCGTTGACTCTCCGGCGGTTGCAACTTTAACAGATAGGTCTCCATGACCTCATTCACAAGACGGTCAAAATGCTTCCCCAGCACTCTTAACATAAAACAGTCATTTAAAAACACATTTCACATACAAATACAGTTCCAACAATATTTCCATCTTTTTTCATCACTCCACATCCTTTCACATTAGTCCCCATCTTTTCTCATCTTCCCACAACTTTTTTTTCTTCATCGATCCCTATCACATCACATAATTTCCACATCAAATCACATCCAATCGCATCATCCACACATCAATCCATATCATTCATACATCCATCCTTATCATCCACATCAATCCACATCATCCATACATCCATCCACATCAATCCACATCAATCCACATTATCCACACATCAATCCACATTATCCACACATCCATCCACATCTTCCATACATCCATCCACATCAATCCACATTATCCACATCTTCCATACATCCATCTACATCAATCCACACGTCAATCCACACGTCAATCCACATCATCCATACATCCATCCACATCAATCCAAATTATCCACACATCAATCCACATCATCCATACATCCATCCACATCAATCCACATTATCCACACATCAATCCACATCATCCATACATCCATTCACGTCAATCCACATTATCCACACATCAACCCACATCATCCATACATCCATCAACATCCATCAACATCCATCCACATTAATCCACATCATCCACATCCATCCACATCCATCCACATCATCCATACATCCATCCACATCAATCCACATTATCCACACATCCATTCACATCTTCCATACATCCATCCGCATCAATCCACATGTCAATCCACATCATCCATACATCTAACCACATCAATCCACATTATCCACACATCAATCCACATTATCCATACATCCATTCACGTCAATCCACATTACCCACACATCAACCCACATTCATTTCTTCATAAGTATTCCCATTCTCATCTAATCACATCTTTTTCTATCTCATCACTCATTTCCTCATTTATCCATAAGTATTCCCATTCTCATCTAATCACATCTTTTTCTATCTCATCACTCATTTCCTCATTTATCCTCATCAGATCTCATCCACTTGCATCTACCCATACATCTCATCACTTCACATACATTAACATCTATCCAGTTTACATCACATCTTATCACATCCATTTCACATCACATCTCATTCATTCACATCCCAATTCACATTCTAACACATTCATTCACATCCTATATCATTCATTCACATCCCGATTCACATGCTAACACATTCATTCACATCCTATATCATTCATTCACATCCCGATTCACATGCTAACACATTCATTCACATCCTATATCATTCATTTACATCCTGATTCACATGACATCACATCTCATCTATTCATTCATATTTATCTGATTCACATCACATCTCATCACATCTATTTACCTCTCATTCTCATCACTTCTATTCTCATCACATCCATTCTCTATTCATTCTCATCTATCTAATTCATATCAACTCTTATCACATCTATTTATAGAATGTAAGAGAATTCTTATTTTTTATATAAAGATTCTTTACGCATCTATTTATGCATAAATTCAATTTTAAGGAGAATAACACTTTCAAAATAAAAATAAATCTTTTATGCATCTTTCTATGCATAAATTCAATTTTAATGAGCATAACTCTTTTTAAAAAAAATATAATTTCTTTATGCATTTTTCTATGCATAGAATCAAAATTGATAAGAATAACTCTTTTGAAATAAAAATGAATTTCTTTATGCATCTTTGTATGCGTAGAATCAAAATTGATGAGAATAACTCTTTTGAAATAAAAATAAATTTCTTTATGCATCTTTCTATGCATAGAATCAAAATTGATGAGAATAACTCTTTTGAAATAAAAATAAATTTCTTTATGCATCTTTCCATGCATAGAATTTAAATCTAATGAAAATAACTCTTTTATAATAAAAAAATAACCAATATGCATCTTTCTATGCATAGAATTTAAATTTTAATGGAAATCACTTATTTATAATAAAAAAATAACCAGTATGCATCTTTCTATGCATATAATTTAAATCTAATGAAAATCACTCTTTTATAATAGAAAAAATAACCAATATGCATCTTTCTATGCATAGAATTTAAATCCTAATGGAAATAACACTTTTATAATAAAAATATTTCTACTATGCATTTTTCTATGCCTAAAATAAAAATAACACTTTTAGAATACACAAATGGTGGGGATTACTCTTTTTAAATAATAAAAGATAAAACTTATTTCACAAAATTTAAAAAATTTTTGCCATAACCTCCTTTGTATGGCTGACCATTTTTCAAGTTTTTCTATCCTCAAGTTACTTAAAAATTATCCCAAATGGTTTAAAGCATTCTAAACTAATCAAATTCCACTTTTAAAAGAGAAACAATATGAAAATTTTAATTCTAACAATTTGATTACTTATCTAGGATAAAGAAAGGTTGAATTTAAGAATGAAGAGAGGGGGAAAGCCTTTCCAACAAGGCATAACATCATTTTTTCATTTTAAAGAAAACAAAAATTAGAAAACCATTAAAAGGAATAAAGAAAAAGTAGGATTTCTAGCTTACTTGAATTTCTGTGAGCTTTCCTTTGGCTTGATGGTTTAAGGGATCTACTCTTATTTGCAACAAGAGTGGCCACCAATTCTTTTGAAGAGGGAAAGGTCAAAAACTAATGAATTATCAATAAATTTACTTTTTTTGGCTCTGGGGGGTGGAGTAGAGTAACAGTGCATAAAACACTATTAACCATTTACAAAGGGAGAGGCTTCATTTATAGAAAAAAGTGAGCCTCTAACCAAGCAAACTGATTCTAGAATTTTCCAGATCAGTTTGGTCAATTTTTGACCATTTTTAGGTCAGTTTAGCTTACTTTTTGGATCTAGTTGAAGCAAGAGAGAGGAGAGATGAAAATATCTCATTATTTGTGAGTTTAAAACTTAACCACACATGTGAAATAGGTTCCTCCTTCATGATGGGAATTCCCCACACTAAGGTATCAAAAATGCATCATTTTTTCTAAATATCTCTTCTTTTTTAACTAATAACCTTGTCCTTAGTCAACTCTTCATCTTATGTGAGCAATTACTTATTTTTAGAGGATTTACTTTTTTTCTTCCATTTATCTCCTCCCTACATTTGGATTAATCTAATTGGTCCATAGGAACCTTAATTCAAAAATTTCAAAAAATTTGGACCCTTAGGCTAAGGTCCTTTTTACCTGATTTCAATTTATTCCAATTGCACATTGGAAAATTCTTTTTGAATATCTCTTTCAGGGGAAACCATTTTAGACACTAGGAGGGTTTTTATATCGAAAAATATCTCAATTTTGAATTACCTCCCTCTAGACATTTCAGGGTAAAATAGGATCTTTCTTTTATTTTCAGAGAGGGGAATAATTATAAGATCAAAAGGGGAGGTTTTTACACCTGCACACCTCAAAAGCCAGAGGGAGGAATCTTACATCCTACCCCACTTAAAAGATGCGAGATGCCCTCATCTCGCAAAATTAGAGGAGATCCAACTCATTCTGGGGTTTCTTATAGTCTGGTGAACCCAACAGAATCTTGGGATAAAGATCCCTTATATAAAACTCATCATCAGATAATAATTCACTCAAATCGTAATACTCAATCCTTATCAATAATGGTCCATTAGACCAAAATTTCTATCTGAATAGTCCTTCATGGAAATTTTCAATTATACAGATTTTTTATTTGACATCCCTTAACTTGATCCACTGGGTCAAGTGTTAACAACAGCAATCTGCCAGCACAATCCACTAATCTCATAGTGATTTACTAAAGTCATTAATGTCATTCCAGCTACGAACATCATCACAGGGACTCATCCCATTCATCTTCATTGTGGTTTTGCTTAGTTTATTACATTTCAACCAAAATTCAGGAATCTTCATTTTTCAATTAGAATCCAAATCAACTCATCAATTCTCAACCAGAATTTAAAATCATATCAATCACATTCGAATTTATCGCCTGGATAGTAATAATTCTTATAATTTCAAGTCTTAGATTTACTCGTATATACTGCTAGTAAAGAGCTGCAGTTATACCCTCGGTATATATGGGTAGTCACGGTCCTTGGAACTATAAGGTAAATACCATCATGTCTAGGCCTCAAGCAAGTCAGGGACTCCATACAATTGCGGTACTTCCATTTGAAGACCCAATTACAAATTTACGAATTTCAGTTTGAATATCAATTCGTATGAATTTTTTCACACAATTACAACGTTTTACTGCTTCTTCATAAATTTTTGACATTTTTGGCTTCTCGGTTGATTCTCATTAGCCAATTTGCTCTGATACCGCAGCTGTAGGGTCCCTCTCCCGAACGCGCAATGAATTCAGGGGTGCTAGCAGCTGAAGTAGCACTTCTTGCGTGGGGCAGGGTCCCACACTCCGGGCCTCGCCCACGGATATCCGAACAAGAGACTAATCCATTGGTTCTTTCAAAACCGAACCCAGAAAAACTTCCCATGCCCGAAAAGCATGGGCGATTCCTCCAGGATAACTTTTCTCTAATGTAGTCAAAAGCCTTAACTAATTGAACTGATCTGACCGAACCCGTAAGTCCCAAGTCAGATCAGGGAAAAGATTACTTGGATCATAGAGACCAACGCTTTTTACCTCATTGAGAGGCACATCCATTGATTCTTTTCCACAAAATAATTTTTGTCTGGGATTTACTTCATCTATCGTACCATAACAGAATTGAGTCTCAATTTAAGGATCCATTAGTCCTGCCTAACCCCATCTAGTCCCGTGGGTTAGCCAACTGCCCAACCAGTGTAGTGATGAGATCCGATTAAGAATTTGGTTAGGTTGTCCCGGGTACGTGGGAAAAGAGTTCCCAGGTCCCCTAGCTGGATATTCATGCAAACTTAAAACTAGTCACACCACTTACACACCTAATATGAAATTGCCTTTTTCACAGATTCAACAGTCTTTAAAATCATTTAATAAACCCATAGTGTCACTGATCACAATCCTCAAAATCTCTGGTTGAATCCTTATTTCCAATCATTTCTTCATCGGTGTACCTATGGCATCATTGGCAACCAGAACGCTCACCACCTGTTTACTCAGGGGCCTTTTCCATAGTTCCTAGCTCATAGTAACCGGCAACATATTCACATATCAAAATGGAATCTCTGTTGAAGATCAGCAAGATCAACCAATGGATCCATATAAAAAAGCCATGGACTCATCCGTTGAGGACCAGCAAGGTCAACCAACCAGATCCATGCCCGAATTCAAAAAACAACTCTTACTCCTTGTTCCAATATCTTCCCCGATGTACATGTGGGTATCCTCACAGCGACCCAGAGCCCGAGCACTGTATGGTCAGCACCCTCTAGGATCCTTCGCAGGTCACCTAGCGCTTCACTCATAGGCCGCTTCCTTAGTCCCTCATCCACTGTACCGGAAGCTCACCATTTAAATCAAACCGAGGCTGGTGAAGACCTCGCCCGACCTTGCTACACGAGACGTCCTCTGTTGACTCTCTGTTCAGCACTTGCAACTTTAACAGATAGGTCTCCACCACGACCTCATTCACAAGACGGTCAAAATGCTTCCCCAACATTCTTAACATAAAACACTCATTTAAAAACAGATTTCACATACAAATACAGTTCCAACAATATTTCCACCTTTTTGCATCACACCACATTCTTTCACATTAGTCTCCATCTTTTCTCATCTTCCTACAATTTCTTTTTCATTCATCGATCCCTATCACATCACATCATTCCCACATCAAATCACATCCAATCGCATTATCCACACATCATCCATACATCCATCCACATCATCCACATCAATCCACATCATCCATACATCCATCCACATCAATCCACATTATCCACACATCCATCCACATCTTTCATACATCCATCCACATCAATCCACATTATCCACACATCCATCCACATCTTCCATACATCCATCCACATCAATCCACACGTCAATCCACATCATCCGTACATCCATCCACATCAATCCACATTATCCACACATCAATCCACATCATCCATACATCCATCCACATCAATCCATATTACCCACACATCAATCCACATCATCCATACATCCATTCACGTCAATCCACATTATCCACACATCAACCCACATCATCCATACATCCATCCACACCATCCACATCAATCCACACATCCATACATCCATCCACATCAATCCACATTATCCACACATCCATCCACATCTTTCATACATCCATCCATATCAATCCATACGTCCATTCACATCATCCATACATCCATCCACATTATCCACACATCAATCCACATCATCCATACATCCATTCACGTCAATCCACGTTACCCACACATCAACCCACATTCATTTCTGCATAAATATTCCCATTCTCATCTAATCACATCTTTTTCTATCTCATCACTTATTTCCTCATTTATCCTCATCAGATCTCATCCACTTACATCTACCTTTAAATCTCATCATTCACATACATTAAAATCTATCTAGTTTACATCGCATCTTATCACATCCATTTCACATCACATCTCATTCATTCACATCCCAATTCACATGCTAACACATTCATCACATCCTATATCATTCATTCACATCCCAATTCAAATGCTAACATATTTATTCACATCCTATATCATTCATTCACATCCTGATTCACATGCTAACACATTCATTCACATCTTATATCATTCATTTATATCATGATTCACATGACATCACATCTCATCTATTCATTTACATTTATTTGATTCACATCACATCTATTTACCTCTCATTCTCATCACTTCTATTCTCATCACATCCATTCTCTATTCATTCTCATCTATCTGATTCATATCATATCTTATCATATCTATTTATAGAATGTAAGAGAATTCTTATTTTTGATATAAAGATTCTTTACGCATCTATTTATGCATAAATTCAATTTTAAGGAGAATAATACTTTCAAAATAAAAATAAATCTTTTATGCATCTTTCTATATATAAATTTAATTTTAATGAGAATAACTCTTTTGAAAAAAATTCTTTATGCATTTTTCTATGCATAAAATCAAAATTGATGAGAATAACTCTTTTGAAATAAAAATAAATTTCTTTATGCATCTTTCTATACATAGAATCAAAATTGATGAGAATAACTCTTTTGAAATAAAAATAAATTTCTTTATACATCTTTCTATGCATAGAATCAAAAGTGATGACAATAATTTTTTTGAAGTAAAAATAAATTTCTTTATGCATCTTTCTATGCATAGAATTTAAATCTAATGAAAATCACTCTTTTATATTAAAAAAGTAACCAATATGCATCTTTTATGCATAGAATTTAAATTTTTATGGAAATCACTCTTTGATAATAAAAAAATAACCAATATGCATCTTTCTATGTATAGAATTTAAATCTAATGAAAATCACTCTTCTATAATAAAAAAAATAACCAATATGCATCTTTCTATGCATAGAATTTAAATCTTAATGGAAATAACACTTTTATAATAAAAATATTTCTACTATGCATTTTTCTATGCCTAGAATGAAAATAACACTTTTAGAATAACCTCCTTTGTATGGCTGACCATTTTTCAAATTTTTCTATCCTCAAGTTACTTAAAAATTATCCCAAATGGTTTAAAGCATTCTAAAATAATCAAATTCCACTTTTAAAAGAGAAACAATATGAAAAGTTTAATTCTAACAATTTGATTACTTATCTAGGATAAAGAAAGGCTGAATTTAAGAATGGAGAGAGGGGGAAAGCCTTTCCAACAAGGCATAACATCTTTTTTTCATTTTAAAGAAAACAAAAATTAGAAAACCATTAAAAGGAATAAAGAAAAAGTAGGATTTCTAGCTTACTTGAATTTCTGTGAGCTTTCCTTTGGCTTGATGGTTTGAGGGATCTACTCTTGTTTGCAACAAGAGTGGCCACCAATTCTTTTGAAGAGGGAAAGGTCAAAAACTAATGAATTATCAATAAATTCACTGTTTTTGGCTCTGGGGGGTGGAGTAGAGTAATAGTGCATAAAACACTATTAACCATTTACAAAGAGGAAGGCTTCATTTATAGAAAAAAGTGAGCCTCTAACCAAGCAAACTGATTCTAGAATTTTCCAGATCAGCTTGGTCAATTTTTGACCATTTTTAGATCAGTTTAGCTTACTTTTTGGATCTCGTTGAAGCAAGAGAGAGGAGAGACATTATTTGTGAGTTTAAAACTACCACACATGTGAAATAGGCGCCTCCTTCATGAGGGGAATTCCCCACACTGAGGTGTCAAAAATGCATCATTTCTTCTAAATATCTCTTCTTTTTTAAATAATAACCTTGTCCTTAGTCAACTCTTCATCTTATGTGAGCATTCACTCCATTTTGGGAGATTTTCTTTTATCCTTGCATTTTTCTCCTCCATACATTTGGATTAATCTAATTGGTCTCTAGGAGCCTTAATTCAAAAATTTCAAAAAATCTGGACCCTTAGGCTAAGGTCCTTTTTACCTGATTTCAATTTATTCCAATTGCATATTGGAAAATTCTTTTTAAATATCTCTGTTAGGGGAAACCATTTAAGACACTAGGAGGATTTTTATATCCAAAAATATCTCAGTTTTGAGTTACCTCCCTCTAGACATTTTCTCTCTCTAGGCCAAAACAGGGTAAAACATGATCTTTCTTTTATTTCAGAGAGGGGAATAATTATAAGATCAAAAGGGGAGGTTTTTACACCTGCACACCTCAAAATCCGGAGGGAGGAATCTTACATCCTACCCCACTTAAAAAACGCGAGATGTCCTCATCTCGCAAAATTAGAGGAGAACTCTTTTCCTCATTCACAAGACGGTCAAAATGCTTCCCCAGCATTCTTGACTTAAAACAGTCATTTAAAAACAGATTTCACATACAAATACAGTTCCAACAATATTTCCATCTTTTTTCATCACTCCACATCCTTACACATTAGTCCCCATCTTTTCTCATCTTCCCACAAATTTTTTTTCTTCATCGATCCCTATCACATCACATCATTCCCACATCAAATCACATCCAATCGCATCATCCACACATCAATCCACATCATCCATACGTCCATCCACATCATCCATACATCATCCATATATCAATCCACATTATCCACACATCCATCCACATCTTCCATACATCCATCCACATCAATCCACATTATCCACACATCTATCCACATCCTTCATACATCCATCCAAATCAATCCACATCATCCATACATCCATCCACATTAATCAACATTATCCATACATCAATCCACATCATCCATACATCCGTCCACATCAATCCACATTATCCATACATCAATCCACATCATCCATACATCCATTCACGTCAATCCACATTATCCACACATCAACCCACATCATCCACACATCCATCCACATCATCCACATCAATACACATCATCCATACATCCATCCACATCAATCTACATCCATACATCCATCCATATCTTCTATACATCGATTCACATCAATCCACATCATCCATACATCAATCCACATCAATCCACATTATCCACACATCAATCCACATCATCCATACATCCATTCACGTCAATCCACATTATCCACACATCAACCCATATTCATTTCTTCATAAGTATTCCCATTCTCATCTAATCACATCTTTTTCTATCTCATCACTTATTTCCTTATTTATCCTCATCAGATCTCATCCATTTGCATCTACCCATACATCTCATCACTTCACATACATTAACATCTATCCAGTTTACATCGCATCTTATCACATCCATTTCACATCACATCTCATTCATTCACATCCCAATTCACATGCTAACACATTCATTCACATCCTATATCATTCATTCCCGATTCAAATGCTAACACATTCATTCCCATCCTATATCATTCATTCACATACCAATTCACATGCTAACACATTCATTCACATCTTCTATCATTCATTTACGTCCTGATTCACATGACATCACATCTCATCTATTCATTTACATTTATCTGATTTACATCACATCTCATCACATCTATTTACCTCTCATTCTCATCACTTCTATTCTCATCACATCCATTCTCTATTCATTCTCATCTTTCTGATTCATATCACATCTATCTGATTCATATCACATCTTATCACATCCATTCTCTATTCATTCTCATCTATCTGATTCATATCACATCTTATCACATCTATTTATAGAATGTAAGAGAATTCTTATTTTTTACATAAAGATTCTTTACGCATCTATTTATGCATAAATTCAATTTTAAGGAGAATAACACTTTCAAAATAAAAGTAAATCTTTTATGCATCTTTCTATGCATAAAAATATTTCTACTATGCATTTTTCTATGCCTAGATTGAAAATAACACTTTTAGAATACACAAATGGTGGGGATTACTCTTTTTAAATAATAAAAGATAAAACTTATTTCATAAAATTTAAGAAAATTATGCCATAACCTCCTTTGTATGGCTGACCATTTTTCAATTTTTTCTATCCTCAAGTTACTTAAAAATTATCCCAAATGGTTTAAAGCAATCTAAACTAATCAAATTCCACTTTTAAAAGAGAAACAATATGAAAAGTTTAATTCTAACAATATGATTACTTATCTAGGATAAAGAAAGGCTAAATTTAAGAATGACGAGAGGGGGAAAGCCTTTCCAACAAGGCACAACATCATTTTTTCATTTTAAAGAAAACAAAAATTAAAAAACCATTAGAAGGAATAAAGAAAAAGTAGGATTTCTAGCTTACTTAAATTTCTGTGAGCTTTCCTTTGGCTTGATGGTTTGAAGGATCTATTCTTGTTTGCAACAAGAGTGGCCACCAATTCTTTTGAAGAGGGAAAGGTCAAAAACTAATGAACTATCAATAAATTCACTGTTTTTGGCTCTGGGAAGTGGAGTAGAGTAACAGTGCTTAAAACACTATTAACCATTTATAAAGGAGGAGGCTTCATTTATAGGAAAAAGTGAGCCTCTAACCAAGCAAACTGATTCTAAAATTTTCCAGATCAGTTTGGTCAAATTTTGACCATTTTTAGGTCAGTTTAGCTTACTTTTTGGATCTAGTTGAAGCAGGAGAGAGAAGAGATGAAAAAATCTCTCAGTATTTGTGAGTTTAAAACTCAACCACACATGTGAAATAGGTTCCTCCTTCATGAGGGAAATTCCCCACACAGAGGTGTCAAAAATGCATCATTTCTTCTAAATATCTCTTCTTTTTTAAGTAATAACCTTGTCCTTAGTCAACTCTTCATCTTATGTGATCTTGATTAGAAAAAAAGCGTTGAATTGCTCAGATGATCAAATTATATCAATGATAGTTTCCTTCTATCTGGTTTATTCAGGTGGAGGATAGTTTAGATTTTGATCTCGTTAAGAAAAATTCAAAAAGGTGGAATTGTCCCCGCTTTTCGGGCATGGGAAATTTTCCCGGTTTCGGTTTTCGGAGTCACCACCAGCCTAGTCTCGTGCCCGGACATTCGTGGACGAGGCCCCGAGTGAGAAACCCTGCCCCGTGCATGAGGGGGCTGCTTTCGCTATCAGTTATCGGGAATCCAGTGCGCGGAGGGGGCAGAGGAATCTCACACACAGGGGTGGCACAAGTGACACGGACGTGGCAAAAAAAATGAAGACTTTCGAACGGGCGTACCCTTCGGGAAGGAATGACCGTGGCATAGAAGGAACAATCGTGGCAAATATGGAATGATCGTGGCATTGTCAGATTCATAGATTTTTTTTTCAAATTTTTCAAGGGTTTTAAGGGACATCCACTCACTATATTTCCTGACAATGCAGTTGTACCTACTTGGTTGAATGCAATTAAATGCACTTTATGTTCACTTAATGCAATTATTTCATTTTTAATGCTAATTGCCACATTCAAGACTGGATATTTTCCCATATTCGACCAGTGAGAAAGGAACGAGCATGGCACAAGTGCCACGGCTATAGTTTGTGAAAGGAACAACCATTTGCTTCTCAAAATTGCATGCAAAGAATGTGATTTCTGCCTTGATTTTTTCTTAAATTCTTTCAAGTATCTTCTCAGTAATTTTTTGAGTTTTTTAATTTAATAAAGAGCTAAAGCTAGTTTCAAGCTATCTATTGATGCCTACAATGCTTAATGAAACCTAACTAGTTAAGAGCTATGGTGTAAACTTGAAGAAAAGAGAACAAAAAATTAGAGATTTGCATGAATGTCAAGGGCAATGTTTGAGCACTTACTTGCTTCTCCCGCACTCGGTGACGATCTCAATGCTCCAATGCTCAATCGACCTCCATTGCTCCATGGAATCACCATATTAACAAACAAAAACAAGCTCAAAATCAAGCAACCAACCGGTGGATTTGCACTCCAACTGGGCCAAATAAGGACTTTAGCAAATGAACAAAGTGGAGGACACTAAGCTAAATGCCATCCTTGACAATGGCATCAAAGATGTTAAACCTAATATAATATCTTGCACACGAGAGAGAGAGAGAGAGAGAGAGAGAGAGAGAGAGAGAGAGAGAGAGAGAGAGAGAGAGAGAGAGAGAGAGAAGAAGAAGAAGAAGAAGAAGAAGAAGAAGAAAAAGAGAAACAACATGCAAGGGTCGAGTCTGGAGAGGGGCACTTAGGTAACCCTAATGAGGGTTAACTCCTCAATGTGAAGCCGCTATGGGCTCACTCCACCTCTACTTGTGTCACCCAAGTAAAGATTCAATAGTTAGGTAGAGAGCAAGAAGGAGGGAGCTATGGAAAGCTCAACCTTTACCTCATGCCACATGCATGCAAGAGGGACTTGGTAGAGAGCAAAGAGAGGGGAGAGATGGAGAGAAGCTGAAGCATCACCATCCCTAGAAGCGCACACCAACAATCAAGCATGCAAGCACAACAAGCAAGCATACAACCACAAGCTCATGAGAGAGAGAGAGAGAGAGAGAGAGAGAGAGAGAGAGAGAGAGAGAGAGAGAGAGAGAGGCAAAGCTCAAATGAGACTAATGGGATTGTCCCTTTTCATATTTCATCAAATGTCTTATATACAAGAGCTCATATACAATTATTCCTTATTATGACTGGCATTATACAAGCCATAAGCTCGGTTATCCCATGTCTCTTTTACATTAAGTGCTTTGCACAGTTACAAAAGATGAGTACAATAAGTGTAGCCATGCTTGAAAAGTAATGTTAACCAGAGTGGTTAACAATATCATTACAAAACATCATCGGGAGATGTGGGGAATGGTGCAAATGGATTCGATTGTGAAAGTGGTAGATGATATAGTGGTAGGACCCATACCTTCCGGGACTTAAAAGATGGACTTTTTTTGTCATACATGTGTAGTGAGATGAACTTCTTATGCCAACTAGACTCTTACAATGTCATCTTGGGTAAGGCAGGCTAGATTGGTGCATGATTAATCGCTCAATCACATTTATTTTTGAAAGGATTCAGGTAGACTTGTAGACATGGGAAAAGTTGTAGTTAGAATTTGAAGAAGAGTAGTTGTATGACCCATCCAAGAATTAGATGAAAATTGGATGCACATTCTTGCTACTATTGATATACTATTACCTTGAGGTATAAAGAATGTGGATAGAGAGTTAATATAGAGAGGATGTTCCCTATCAACCTTTACGCTCATGATAAGAGTGGGAGTTTATGTACCAAATAAGTACATCTAGTGAGTATCTCAAGAGTGATGATTTTTTATCATCTTTAGAGAGGCCATAAGGCTCACATCTTCGGCACTCAGCGCTACCATGCTAGATTAAACAATACCCTTTATAGAACACTAACATGTGCTCATCATTGGTTGAGATACATTGAAGCCATGGAAGTACATAAGGAATTCTCCAAGAACTAGGGTGAAGAGTTGAGTTAGGTTTCTTTCATAGTGATCAATAAGCCACATCAACTCAGTAGAAATGAGCCATAAACAAAACTATAAAGCCTTTAAACTAGTTCACACTAAGTAAACTATTTGACAGGCCTCTATGCTAGCCATATAATGTCCAGACACATAACATAAAATTCCCCCCTCCTAAACAAGAGGAAGAATGGGAGACAAAATCTAAAATATGGATTTGGAATGAAGCATCATGTTGTTTTCATTCATATGATCTCTCCATTTAAACAATCACTTAGAATATAACCACATCTTGCTCACAGGAAAGATATATACTCAAGTCTTACAAGCTCTTGGTCACACTAACTTGTCTCCTATGCCTAACATCTCCTTCAGTCTACTAATATGAAAGATGAAAGATAATATATATGCATGTACTCCATCTAGGAGATGTAATGTGTAAACCACCTCATTAATCTTCTTCAAGATTAAATAAGGTCCAAAATACCTCACAGACAACTTATAGACTTTTCCATTCTTGATTACCTAAGGATCTTTAGAAATTCTCAAGTAAATCCATTGACCTTTTTCCAAGACTCTAGTTGATTGCTTTTCGTTAGCATAGAATTGCACACTTCATGTAAACTATAACATCCTACCATAATGTCAATTTAGACTACTTTATTTGGGCCAATCATCCACCATAGGGCTTTAGGCTAAATCTAAACATCAGCCAAAAGGGCTTGTCTTAGTAGCAATTTATTTTACAAATTTTTGAGAAACTTTAGAGCCTTATGTTTGTGAATTTGGGTTATAATTTGTGCATTAGAGTAGCATGAAAATCCTAAATTTTAATAACCATAGTAGTACTTGCCAAGGATAGGTGCGCACATGTTCTGAGCAAAAACATTCGAGTGGAAATTTCAAGTTAACCTTTTCAAACCATTAGTAGAATAATGCATATAAAGTGGACACTATGCATACAAACATTTCACATAATAAGGAAGAATGAAATGTTAGATATATCAATTGTAATCATTGCTAATCAATTCAACCAAAATAACCATATACTATCATCCCATGACTCAACACAAGGATCATTCGCATCCAATGGTGGACTCTGCATCACATGTTCCACATCCATGCAAATACCAAGTTATGAGTTACTAATAAGAATCAATTAAAGTAGAAACCAAAAATATTTTCATATTTGATCCACAATCTTGAAAATTCCAACTTATAAATGAGTTATAGAATCCACTTTTAAGACTACTAAACTCATAACTAAAATATCAGACAACTTAACCATCGCATGATCCATGACCATGGGAACACCAAAATAACTATTATAGAATCCACCATCACATGGTTCATGATCGTGCTCTAATATCATGAAAATACCAAAATATGAGTTCTAATTTGAGTTACAAAGTCCAATCCATGTAAGGAGAAAAACACACTATCTATCATGGTGTGCATTGCCTAGCTATACACCATCATCCACAAAATTTGATCGAAAATGTTACCTCTCCCTCAATATAGCTCTCTGTAATCTTCATGAAAGCTTGCCATCTTTGCTCGTCGACATGGCAATTGAAAATCCCTTGCTTTAATTTTATAAAACAAAAAAAATAACAATTTTAATGAGAAACCAAAACATTCATAGGCAACTCACCAATCCAAGGGTAATACAAAGTCAAGCGTATTCTCATCATCTTCGAAGCGAGATGACAATGCCTCAACCTCCTTGAAATGGATCCTTATTAAAGGATAAAAATACCCATCACATATATTCTTGTTATTGTCTACAACAAGATAAGGGCAGTCAGTATGGAGTGTTGCCTTCATAATGCAGGTTATGTTCCACCTCCAATGGAGGATGTAAATACCCATCACATATATCCTTATCTACAACAAGACAAGGACGACCAATATGGAGTGTTACCTTCAATGTAGGTCATGTTCCACCTGTTAGCTTACACAGAATGGAGAGATGGACACGCACACACAAGAACACAAGGGTGTAGAGTGTGAGAGAGATTGGCAAGCTCAAAGGAGATAGATGAATCTCTCTACAAGCATAAAGAGAAAGTACAAATGAGAAAGCAACTCTAAATTATGAATGAGATTTATTATATACTAGCTAACCCTAAAGTTCTTGTTTACACCTGGATGGCCATGGGGAAAAACCTAGTTGGACAAAAGTTCCCATGGCATAAGTGCATGACCTCAAAGTGTAGTACTATACCAAATATCTAACAAACCTCCGTGTAGTAAAAATATGAGATTTACAAAGATTTCAGATTGGTCTCTTAAAGGGAAGAGGCCCAACGCTTTGAAGGCCTGAAAATTTCACGTGACAAGGCTTTAATGAAAAGATTTTCCACATTGTCATGTGTACTACAATTGAAATAGGAATCTTTTCTCTAAGTACTTACATGAGCTGGCAATTCAAATAAACAAGAGATGTACACCTTCAATTAACACACCATAGAATAACATAAGAAGAATAAAAATACTTATCAACATAAAAACAAGAGCATTTGATGAAATCTTTCCCTCAAAGTGTGTGGCTCCTTCTACCCAAATACGGTATTTATGTCATATTTAAATGTTTTTAGCTCTTGGAGCCAATAATAGTATCTTTCCACTTCTGGGCTTTTGCTTTACACATCAATAACATTGTCCAAAGTTTCAAAGGTTTACACATGTTAAAACCTTTGCCCAATAATAAATCAAATGGACATACATACACAACTACTTATACACACATGCACATTAAATAATCTTGTGCACATACGTACATAAACTCTAGCCATATGATAGGCTATAAAATATCAATTAAATACTAATACAAAATATCATTATTAGCACATGATCTTTGTCTTCACACCACCACTCAATCCACTATCTGTATGACACCTCAATTGGTACCCTTGTCGTATAGTGTGACATCTCAAATCGGTGCCCTCACACATCTTGCAAACTATACTCGTAGACATAATCCACGTTAGTTAAAATCAATCCCAATTCTTTCATGAGAAATACGTAACCATAATATCAAATCACACACGTACCCACACTGTATGGCACACACAGGCATCCTCGACATAAAATAAACAATATAATTCCCAATAACTCAAGAGTGTTTTTTGTAACATTCCCTCTTGCTTGGGTTGCAACTATCCTTGCTTGCATAAATCCATGAGGATGGCTTCATGATTGGTGTCGAAAATGCGATCAGCAAAACATAATGTAGATATGTAAGAATCCAATCAAATGAGCATATATGAAATGAGTTTGAGTGTCCCATCCACCAGATTAACTCTATAAATCACTCCTTCAAAATAGAAGTTTGATATGGAATGGCCAATTCCCTTTGAAGCTGAAATTATGACACCAATTTTCTTTATCTTAAAATAGTATTTTTTAAATTTCTACTTAGAAGGTAATAAATTAATATCTATGCTATAAAAAAGGATTTAGAGTATATGTGCTAGAGTCTATGAGACTCGTCAAATGAAAAGTGAGTAATATGTTAACGAAATTATTCTCAATAATCAAGCTATTATTTAAATATTCTTATAAAGGTCAAAATGGTCTTGACTCAAATTTAAATTATTTAGATGTCTTAAGATAGATGTTAGTACTTCAATTCAAAAACTATAATTTCTTGGATTGTTTTTAATTCTTGAATTATTAATCTCTTGACAAACTTATCAGAATAAAATGTAAATGTTGTACCATTATATGGTAGTGATGTGTGTGAACACACTTAGGACCATTCGGGGCACTTTTTCCCTCACTAGGAGGTTTTTTCCCCCGAGGGTATGTACACCCTCTTATCTACTCATTTTGGGGTGTGTACGTATCTTTTGTATTTGGCACACATTTGTTCATTCTAATCTAGTGAGTTTGTGTGCTCTCAAGCTTCTCTACCTTGTGTGTGTGCATTGTTGCAACCCTAACTCTAATTCCAACAAATGTTTCTTTAGTTACTCAATTAACTAAATCTTAACCTTGGAATTACGAGTTGTTAAGGTTTACTATATAAGTCTTTATGATTTATAAATAATATAAAAATATAAAAACAAATATGAGTTGTTTGGAAAAAGATTTGAGTACATATCTCTTTCATTTGATAGTTTATTGGTGATAAATTGTTTGGGAAAAGATTTGAGTACATACCTCTACCATTTGATAGTTTATCGGATGATTAATTATTTGAGTACTGTCATACCTTTGTTGTTTGATAGTTTATGTTTGTAAAAAGATATGCATTGTTTGTAAAAAGATTTGAGTACATACCTCTGTTGTTTGATAGTTTACAGCGGTGATGTTATCCTCTTGCTCCTTGAGATATTTTCCATCGGCTGTGCATGCAAGAAAGAACTTGGTCTCCTCTTTTGTCGGACATCTTTTAGCATAATGTTTCTTTTGACGACATTTGTAACATATAGCGACATGTTTCTTGGACTCTTTTTTGTTAGTTGGGTTATGCATGTTTGTTTTCTTAGATTGGTTAAACTTTCTTATTTGATTCTTATCGCTTTTGCTCAATAATTTTAAAACTTTCTTCTGCTCAATCATTTTAAAACTTACTTTTGAAATTCTTCTCAAAGTTTTCGTTCTTTATATAAGAACTTGTGAAGAGAGTCAATTTGTTCTTGGATTATGGGACGGGATAAATCTTCCATAACTAAAACTTGAGAAAGAATAAATATTTGTTATGAGAAGAGAGTTAGAAAATGCATCTCTCATTTGTGTTATGAATGCCATTGAAATATTCTAGCCAAGCAATTTGCTACTCCAAAAACATATTTGTTAAGGATGCGTCTATATACTTTCTATGAATACGAAGTGCACACTTTTGTTAAAATCATGTATTTATGAAAGAGAGAAAAGAAACATCTAGGTTTGATTTTAAAGTTACAATCTTAACTTTAAAATCAATAGATTTGAAAAACATCTATTCAAATAAAACTTGACCATCAAATAAAATCTAAAATGATTATTGATATTAAAGTAGGAGAGTCTTACCTTAAATTGATGAGTTGCTTGCTACAAAAATGAAAATTTGAAATTGATAATAATGTTAATAATAGAAAATTTTATAATCTTTTAACAATACGAGTATGATCAGATACAAATAATCTTTCACGTGGTAACTTAGATTTAAGGTAGTAGAAACAAGTAAGAAATTCTTCATCAGTCTCATTGTTAGATCAACTTCTCCTATAGCCTTGATGATATCCTAATGGTCCATGATTCGACAAAAATGGATGTTAGGAGTGAAAACTCTGGTGTTGATAGGTATCATGACGAAGCGTTCTTCATGATCCCGTGTCCAAATTTTTAACCATTCATCATCTTGTTTATTGTTGAAGATTCGTAATAACCAGCTGGAATAAATTGGCATTTCATTTTGATAAACTAGGTAGTTGGGTAGAGTCCTCCCGTTCTCTGAGCAAACTTTTTTGAGCAAGGAAAATATCGAGCGACACATTTCAAGGAACATGCACACAAGAAGACTAAGGCTAGTAATGAGAACACCATAGGTGTGCAACACAAATTCAACACATCTAGGAATGGATTACATCATGTGTTTTTGTATAGAGCTTTTCCTTCATAGCTAGTACACCTTCAGACTTCATTAGTATATGGAAAGTCATATGCAAGTCATTATGATTCAAAATCAATTACACCATCACAGTGAGAACTTTGGAGTCCAAACCAACACCAAGCTTACAAAACTTTTCAAACTTTCTTTATAACAATGCAAGTGGAAACTTTCCAAAAATGCATAAACTCTAGTGGATTACAAAAACATAATGTGGACAGGAAGGCATAGCCCACCTAAAGCAGTAGAGACCCAAAATGTGGCACATAGATACCAACATGGATGGAGATGATAATATCAAACAATATCAAGGCGCAATGTTATGGCGTCTCCCACCTAGTGCTTGAAACAACTCCACCTTAGTGAGCTTGTGCCACAGGCTCCAAGCCAAGCACCTGGATGTAAATATAGTAAATATGCTTGCATGGGACATATGTCAAATTTTTTCTCTCTCTTTTCTAGAATCCTTTGCATGAGCATTGAGCACCTAGGGAACTCAGCGATTGTCATTGAATAGTTCAATCCCAAGTCCCTTGACCCTTTTGTGCTAACATAAAGCATATGAGATGACTCATTACAAACTACAGGTGCTTCTCTAATGACATGCGCATCCAATGTTCTCCCTCTTTGAATATTGTCATGAAAGTCCTTGGTCAATTTTTCCACTTGACAATCTTTCCATACCTAAATTTGGATCAAAAGGATGAAGGAACCTTCCCTGTATTGTTGGTGGTACCCTACAAAGGAGACACACGGGAAGAAATAGCCCTTAATATCCCCATCATGTGGTAATGATCTCTTAATAACATCCCTTACTATCCCCATCATGTCAAAGGGTGAAGGTTAAGGAGATGCTTATGCCTCTCATATAGAGAGCTCAGAGGAGGATGAGACTAGTCGTAAGTCATCATCAGAGTCACTCCGAGACTGAGATGACCTTGTGTTGATGGGGATATATGGCCACTCATCTCATCATCGGAGTGACTTGATGATGACCTTGTGTTGACAGTATATATGGCCACTCATCTCATCATCGGAGTGACTTGATGATGACCTTGTGTTGACAGTATATATGGCCACTGGCCTATTAACACAGAGAGTTGTCGAGGATCGTTTTAAAACAACACAACAAGGTAAGAAGGTGTGGGTGCTAGCACACACAAACACACATTGTGAGCTTGTAATCATTATCCGTTGTCGAGGACACAGGACTCTCTCTACCCTCTTGTTACTCTGTGCTTTTTTGGGCATCCCTTCGCTCCTTTCATTTATCAAAGCTTTGCGAGGACATGGACTTGCATGCGCAATAGTCACCCATGGCATACACAAAAAAAATTTGCCTTGAAGGAGGCCACACCGGTGTGGCCTCCTCCACGGCTTTTTTTTTTGTGATGATAGAAGTGGTGTTCTTTGCTGTATCTATGGTTATGGCATGGATCCAATTAAAAAAAATCACAAAAAAGGAAGTCCTAAAAATCTTTCACTGCATAAGCATGAAATTCACAAAAAACAAAATGCCTTGAAAGGAGGCCGTGCCTTCTTTAGGGTAAATTTTTTAATGATGAAAGTGGTGTTCTTTGCTACATCTATGGTTATGGCATGGCTCCAATTAAAAAAAAGAAATTCACAAAAAGGAAGTCTTAAAAATCTTTTGTTGCATTCAGGGCTTTTTTTTATGATAGAAGTGGTGTTCTTCACAAAAAAGGAAAGGAAGTCGTCGCTGCATAATCATGAAATTCAAAAAAATTAACACATTAAGTACCCACATAATCTCGCATGGCAATGCCTCACAAAGAGAATTTCCCACGTGAATCCAATTGCCCTGAAGGCACCCACACACAGTGAATTTCCCATGGCATACACAAACAAAATTTCCCCGAAGGAGGTTGTGCCGACGCGGCCTCCTTTAGGGCAATTTTTTTTTTGTGAATTTCATGGATCCATGCCATAACCACACCTTAACCATAGATGCAATAAGAGATTTTTAGTATTGTTGTTTTTTGTGAATTTTATGATAGTTATCTTTTCTTTTAAATTGGATCAATACCACAACTAGAGATGTGGCCAGCCAACAAAGGATGATTTTTTATCTTTGGTAACCCAAAAAAAGCCCTGAAAGAGGTCGTGCTGGTGCGGTGGCCTCTTTCAAGGCAATGTTTTTTGCACCCCACCACTTACAACCCTTCACTTCATGCATGGTCTTGATGAAAGAAAAATATGCCATTTCAACCACGCCTACAACCATAGATTTAGTCAATAAACAAAGAATGATTATGTGTGCTGTGACTAAATCTATGGTTGTAGGTGATTGTAAAAAACAAAACATCGAGCATCTCCCTCACTCACCTACCTCTTGAAGGGGGGTCTTTGTTTAACAACTGATGCGTAGGTGAACTTAAGCAACATCGCCGACTGCATACATCGAGCATCTCCCTCACTCACTCACTCACTCACCTACCATACTTGTTGACAATAGCCATCGCCTACTACTGCACCTCCCATACTTGATGACAGCCATCGCCTACCATACTTGACAACAGCCATCACCTACTGCATACGTTGAGCACCTCCCATACTTGACAACAGCCATCGCTCTCCATCTCTCTCTCCCGCCCCAACAACATCGCCTTCCCCATCTTCTCTCTCTCTCTCTTTCTTTGCATGCATTGCACCCATTAAGCCATAACCGCTCCATTTGCCTATCTTTGTGTGCGTTGCACCCTTCACCGTACCATTCTCGGGTAGAGGAATTGTCTCAGGAATGAGTTCATGCGTCAGAGTTGTCTTGTCGGATGCTTTGCCTAGGGGATAACCTTACGAGAGGAACAAGTATATCTACTTCTCTCAACATTCACTGGGATGGTGAATGGAGTAGTGGATGGCTAGCTAGGTTGTCTACCATCTCTTCAAGCTCTCTAACCTCATCGGTCCCACTCTAAATTGCTCGATGAGACTAATCTTTTGATACCCTGACTGAATCAATTCTGACTGAATTAGTGCTAAATCAATGTTGAGTGAATCAATTTTGACCAAATTAATTATGATTGAATCAGTGCCAGTGCTGAATCATTGCTGACTAAATCAATTCTAACTAAGTAAGTGCTGATTGAATCAAGTTTGACTAAATCAGAATCAATTTTGACTGAATCAAAATCATTTCTAACTAAATCAGTGTTGACTGAATCAGAATCAGTGCTGATTGAATCAGAATTAGTGAGATGACTGAATCAGAATCAGTTCTAGCAAAATCAGTGTTAAATCAGTGCTGACTGAATCAGAATCAGTTCTAGCAGAATCAGTGTTAAATCAGTGCTGACTGAATCAGAATTAATTCTGACTGAATCAGTGCTGACTGAATCAGAATTAATTCTGGCTTTGAATCAGTACTGACTGAATCAAAATTAATTCTGGCTGAATCAGTGTGGTTGAATCAGTGCTGAATGAATCAGAATCAGTGTTGAATTGGTGCTGACTGAATCAGAATCAATTTTGGCTGAATCAGAATCAATTCTAGCTGAATCAGTGTTGAATTAGTGCTAATTGAATCAGAATCAATTCTGGCTGAATCAGTGTTGAATTGGTGCTAACTGAATCAGAATCAATTCTGGCTGAATCAGTGTTGAATTAGTGCTAATTGAATCTGAATCAATTCTAACTGAATCAGTGCTGATGACTGCCGGAATCAATACTAGTGTAAGATTCCTCCTCAGCCTGAATAACAAATAAGCCTCTACTTCAATCCCTTGTAATCATTCTATGTTTCTGAATACAAGAAAATATTATTTTTCCTTGTTTGGCCTAGTGAGATAAAAATTTCTAGAGAGT
This sequence comes from Cibotium barometz, assembly GCF_041138505.1. Taxonomy (NCBI): domain Eukaryota; kingdom Viridiplantae; phylum Streptophyta; class Polypodiopsida; order Cyatheales; family Cibotiaceae; genus Cibotium; species Cibotium barometz. The sequence goes on along the minus strand of NC_141047.1, from coordinate 58,488,761 downwards.
GATAAATCTAGATATTTTTGGATAAATAAATTCTACAAATATCAAATTTTTTTTCGTGGAAACAGAAAATCAAAATAGATTTTCCAAGGTGCAATTGGAATTAATAAAAAAATGATTTAGAAGACCTTAGCCTATAAGGGTCAAGATTTTCTGAAAATTTTGGATTATGGTCCAATTAAGGTTCCTATTATGGACCGATAAGATTAATCCATGTTGGAATAAGATAAATCCAAAGAATAAAAGAAAATACCTAAAAATGAGTAAATGCCCACATAAGATGAAGAGTTGACTGAGTACTAGATTTATTAGTTAAAAATTATGAAGTATTAATTAAAAAATGAGATATTTTGGAGTAATCATTCATTTTTGACACATTGGTAAGGAGAAGGGGGCCCTTCAAGGAGGCACCTATTTCACATGTGTTATAAGGAGTGATAGTATTTAAAGCTTTAGTGGGGCAGCACATAGGTAGCACAAAGAACTTCTTCCATCCAAAACTTGTGTGGAAGTTGTTGATCTTTAACCATGCATTTAGCCATCTCTATGAGAGTCCTGTTTCATCTCTCAAGAGAAACACCATTTTGCTATGGTTTATAAGGAGTTGTACATTGATACTTAATGCTTATTTGTGCCAAAAAAATCTTTAAATGCAGTATTCCCTCCTTTTACCTGAATGGATAGTTTGAACTTTTAAGCCAATTTTATTTTCAATCCATAACAACAAAGTGTAAAAATGGGAAAATACCTTTGATTTTTCTTTCATAGTCATCAATGAATGTAACAAAGTATAAGTTTCCTCCCAAAGAAGTAGTCCTGACAAGATTCTCTCTCACTACCTATTGCCTCTTTGAGTGTTACCTCCTCCACTTTTGGGTGTTATTGGAGCTATTTCTAGAGTTATATAATCACTTCCTTCTCTCCTAAAGTGAAGCTTTGGATGATATAAGTGAAAATTTTGATGTTTATTTAGTTTTCAGCCATTATTCAGTAGTCATGCTTTTCCTAAGGTTAGATTATGTGGCTAATGAGCTTACAGAGTGTTGTAGAGTGTCAAGAGAAGCTAGATGCTAGAGTACTTTCATTCTTCTCTCTATCTTGCTCTTAAATTTTAATTAGGCTTATTTTTCATGAAGTTAATTAATTATATTAGATTCATGTTTAAAAATTATGGTATTATGAGAAATAGGTTTGTGTGTGGCAATCTATACCTTAATCACTCTCTTAATGATGCTAGGCTACTTGTGGTGATTCTCCTTGCTAAGATTTTTCCCTCCCCTTATGATTTGAAAATTAAATTATCCTAAGATTCTCTCTTTTATCATTAAAAAAATAAAGATTAATCTAGTCCTCCCCTTCCCTGAAAGAATAGAGTATTTAATGCCTTGTATTGCTGGATTTAAGGGATATTATCATCAACTAGGATCAAGTTTTAGATTATTTTTTCAATTAGAGAAAAAAAATATTTTTAAAATTAATACATGAATTGGGGAGGATTAAAGGAGTGCTTTTATTCCTTTTCTCTACAAGAAAGGGATGATGTGTATGTGAGTAAAAGGATTTATCTTCTTTTCTTAAACTTAGTTCACTCATTCTTATTAATGTACTATGAGTGTTGTGCTTCTCTTCATCTCTCCTTGCTTGCTACATATGTGTGTATGTTACTACCTTGGTCTCCACTCCAAGAATTAGTATCATAGCAGGTTCTCTTGGCCCTCGTCCCCTCCTCGAGGTGCTCTTCTTAATTGCCTTAGAGATTGAGCTATCCAATTATGTAGAGAAGGTATACCATCATATAGTCTACTCTTAACTATCTTAAAAAATTTTGTATTTATTGGGACTTGTTTGCATGTTGTTATTTTTGCAGATCACTGGAGGGAGTGTCAGTTGTTTGTTGATTTTAGGTTTCTACACTACTATAATAGTATTTTGGTGTACAAACAGGGTCGTCATTGTCGTTTCATTGACTTTGCATCTTCAAGCCCATCATAGCTTCTTCAACATTTATCATCATTATCATTGACTTTTACATCCCAGCCACCTAAAATGGTAGGCAGTGATATATTTGGGATGATTTCCATAGAGGATAAGCTTGACCAGGTCCAACTACCCATTGTGGTCCTACATGATGGGTCATGTACTATTAGTTGCCAAAGGGATTTGGACTATTGTTATTAGCAATTGAGTCACACTGTGTCCCACTAGTTCATGATAATACAGGTACTTTGGGTAGTGATACTAGTTTAGATGTAACTGCCAGCGGGAGCCCTTTTATGAGCACAACCTACCTGAGATGCCAAAATATTACAAATAGATCTCCTACAACGGAATAAACCAAGCCAAGTGGAATTGTAGGGATGCATAGCTAAATGCATTGGTGGAACTTTCCATGAAAAAGGAGCATGTGTAGTTACTCCATAAGCATCACATCTCGGCTAGTGATTATCTTCTTTACCTCTAGATCATAGAGTCAATAAAACTTTGACTCTTGACTATATCCAAGAAAGATACACTTCTTGCTTTTGGCATCAAGCTTCTTCTGGAATACAGCTGGTATATCCACATAACATTCACAGCTCCTAAAAATTTCGAAATGAGACACTGAAGGTTTCTTATACCGAAGGGCCTCTTTTATGATGTGATACCCTTGAGTGCCTTTGCGTAGCTCCTATTGAGGATGTAAACTGCTATGCTTACTGCTTCAGCCCCCCCCCCAAAAAAAAGTGTCTTGTAACCATTTCCCTTTTAGCATACATTGAGCCATCTCCACAATGGCTCATCTCCACAATGGTCTGATTATGGCATTCTATAACACTGTTTTGCTAAGGTGTGTGAGCAGTTGGTGCTTGATGCCATTCTCCTTGTAGTAGCTATCAAATTTTGTTGAAAGGAATTCTCCTACTTAATCTGTACATAACTTTTTCATCTTCTATTCTATCTCATTCTCCACAAGTGTATGTCATTGGTTAAACTTGCCAAAATGTTTAGCCTTATCCCAAAGGAAATAAACCCATATCTTCCTACTGTAATCGTCGACTAACAACATAAAGTAAGAAGGACCCCCCAATGTAATAAAAGATATCTTAGCATAGAGATTAGCATGTACTAGATCTAGAGGAGTCTTTGCTCTATTACTTCTCTCTTATGGAAATTCCTTATACTATTGATTGCCCATCATGTAAGCCTTACATGGTTCCTGCTGCAATTATGAAAATGTAGGCAAATTAGCTACCATTTCTTGTTTCTACATCTCCCTCATTTAGCACTGTAAATCTAATGTAATCAAATCACTCGTGCCAAAGCCTGCTTGTGCTCTTATCTGAAGTCTCGCTCCTATAAGGGCACTCAACTTGTACATATTGTTGTGCCTTACTCCTTTGTCGAGCGACTAACTTTCCAATAGCATCTAGAATTTCTACTTCGGTTTTCTTGAAGCATACTTCAAGCCCACAATTTTCCATCACAGAGACTGACCAATAGATTCCTCTTATGATTTGAGGTACACAAAGGATGTTTGATAACTTTTTGTTTTCGCTTATAGCTACCACAAAAAGAGATGGTTCTAGATCCTTCGGCTGCACATTTAGCATTATTCCCAACAATAACACTGATGCGTTCTTATAGAGTCTTCTAAGAACTATACCAACCCTTTTTACTGGTCATGTGTCAAATTCCATGAATCATTAACAATTGAAGCCTAAGTAAATGAACATGCCTCTTTAATGGTGGTGACCCAAAGTTCAAGCTCGGTCTCAACATTGTTAAATTGACTCCTTTCCCTTCCATGAAGACTTAAGGGTGTCGTTCTTCTCGTCATCCTGCTTCTTTCTATAGTCTTTGATCATGTGACCCTTCCTCTCACAATAATAGAAGCTCCCTTGAAACTTCTTTTCAAAAGATGCTACACCTTTTCCTTTAGCATTGGCCAAAAATGCAGCATCATTGCCGCCTTCATGGGTCTTCAGCCACACATCTCCTCCTCAAGTAACATAGTACTAAATTCTTCAAATGATAGAGGTGGTACTCTAATTTGAGTGCTTAGTGCAATAATCAAGCTATCATACTTTTGTGAAAGAATTCGGATGCACCTTCAAGCTAGTCCTTATAATCCCCATAGGAGCCATTTAATCACTAGCCGGGATGTGATGCTTATGGAGTAACTATCCCCTCGATCATCAGCTAGAGAAATAATCCACCATGATCCCAACCCACCGGCCAATTTCCTCTTGAGGAGGAGGGGTTTTCAAAGGATTAAGACTCTCACATACCACACCAGCCTATTGTTGTTGCACCACATAGAAAGCCACTTTCAAAGTGGACACAGCAGCTCTTTGAAGAGCGCAAGCTAGTACCTGAGATGCCACAATCTTGAGTAGATGAGCCACATAGATCAAGGAGAATAGAGGAGCAGTGTAAGATTCCTCCCTCCAGCTTTTGAGGTGTGCAGAATGATTTTTGAGCTTTTGAGGATTGATTTTTATGTATAGAAAGATGCATAAAGGAATTTTTTTAATTACAAAAGTGTTTTTCTCATTAAATTTGATTTTTATGCATAGAAAGATGCATAAAGGAAATTTTTTTATTACAAAAGTGTTATTCTCAATAAATTTGATTTTTATGCATTTAGAAAGATGTATAAAGAAAATTTTTTTATTACAAAAGTGTTATTCTCATTAAATTTGATTATGATGCATAGAAAGATGCATAAAGGAATTTTTTTATTACAAAAGTGTTATTCTCATTAAATTTGATTTTTATGCATAGAAAGATGCATAAAGAAATTTTTTTTATTACAAAAGTGTTATTCTCGTTAAATTTGATTTTTATGCATAGAAAGATGCATAAAGGATTTTTTTAATTACAAAAGTGTTATTCTTATTAAATTTGATTTTTATGCATGGAAAGATGCATAAAGGAATTTTTTTATTATAAAAGTCTTATTCTTATAAAAAATGATTTTTATGCATAAATAGATGCATAAAGAAATTCTTTTTATTTTAAAAAGTGTTATTCCTATTAAATGAGATTTTATGCATAAATAGATGCATAAAAAGATTTTTTTTATAAAAGAGTTATTCCCACTGAAGTTAATTTTTATGCATAAATAGATGCATAAAGAATTTTTATATCAAAATTAGAATTCTCTAAAATTCTGTGTAAACTCTATGAGTATTTGATAAATGAATAATTAAATACTCTAAGAGAGAAATTTCTATCGTTTTATATTCACACGGATTGTAAAAAGAGAATTCATGAAATCTATTGAGATCGAAACATGTAGATAAATAATTAATCTATTCCTCATTGGAATTCGTTAACTAAGTTAGAAATCAGTTAAGTGAATATTCAAAGAAAGAAATTCAGTAAAATAGTAACTGAATTATCAAACCTTTTTGAGAGAAAGATCAGGAAAAATCTTATCCGACTCGAACCTTGATGAATCAGACTTGACCAAGACCAAACTCTTTCGTAAGTTTTGAGGAAACAAGGTGTGACCAGTTTAGAAAAATACACTCAAAACTCCCGCCAAATCTGAAACTAAGTTTGAGTTGATCTGTGGATCAAGGTTATAGAATTCGAGGAATTTTGGTATGAAATTCAGAATTCCGATCAAGAAGTTTTGGGAATACTGATTCAAAAAATACTCCTTGTATTCAAAAGAAAATCAAACTGAAAACTTGCATAGAAATGAGATGTGATGTGAATAGAGGTGATGAGATGCGATGTGAATTAGATAGATATGAATGAATGGATGGATGTGGATGTGTATGTGATGAAAATGGATGTGAATGCGTATGTGAAGAATGGATGTAAATGTGTATGTGAAGAATGGATGTGCATGTGAATGTGAAGAATGGATGTGCATGTGTATGTGAAGAATGGATGTGGATGAGTATGTGAAAGAATGGATGTGGATGTACGTGAAAGAATGGATGTGGATGTGTATGTGAAAGAATGTGATGTGATGTAAAGAGATGTGATGTGACATGAATATATGAAGTGATAGATATGAATGTATGGATATATGTGAGTAGTCGTACATGTGAACGATTGGATGGATGTGGATGAATGAGATGAGATGTGTATGAATGAGATATGAATCATGATGTTGATAGAAGTGATGTGATATAATGTGGATAGAATGTATGTGATTGGATGGTTATGAGAATGAATGTGGTGAATATGAATGAGATGAATGTGATGTAGATGAATGTAATGATTAGATTGGATGGATGTGGATGAATGAGATGAGATGTGGATGAATGAGATGAGATGTGTATGAATGAGATATGATGTCGATAGAAGTGATGTGATATAATGTGGATAGAATGTATGTGATGGGATGGTTATGAGAATGAATGTGGTGGATATGAATGAATGAATGTGATGGATATGAATGAATGTGATGTAAAGGATGTAAATGGATGTGATGTAAATGAATGTGATGAACGTGAATAGATGTGATGTGATGTGAATCGGGATGTGAATGAATGAGATGTGAATCGGGATGTGAGTGAATGAGATGTGATGTAAATTGGGAGATGTGATATGTGATGAGATGAGATGTGGATATGGGTAGATGCGAGTGGATGAGATCTGATGCGGACAAATGAGAAAATATGTGATGAGATGGAAAATGATGTGATGAGAATGGGAATACATATGAAATAAATGAGGATTAATGTGGAACAATGTGGAAAGACGAGAGTTTGTTATAGAAAATGTATTTATGACCTGTTTTTAAATGAGTGTTTTATGTCAAAAATGCTGGGGAAGCATTTTGACCGTCTTGTGAATGAGGTCGTGGTGGAGACCTATCTGAAAGTTGCATCAGCTGACGGAGAGTCAGCGGAGGACGTCTTGCGTAGCAAGGTTGGCCGAGGTCTTGACCAGCCTCGATTTGATTTAAATGGTGAGCTTCCGGTACAGTGGATGAGGGACTAAGGAAGTGGCCTATGAGTGAAGCGCTGGTTGAACTGCGAAGGATCCTAGAGGGTGCTGACCATACAGTGCTTGGGCTCTGAGTCACCGAAGATACCCACACGTATGTTGTGGAAGATATTGGAACAAGGAATAAGAGTTATTTTCTGAATTCGAGCATGGATTTGGTTGATTGACCTTACTAGTCCTCAACGGATGAGTCCATGGCTCTTTTATATGGATCTATTGGTTGATCTTGTTGATCTTCGACAGAGATTCCATTTTGATTTTTATAAGTGAATATATTGTCGGGTACTATGAGCTAGGAACTATTGAAAAGGCCCCTGAGTGGACAAGTGGTAAGTGTTTTGGTTGCCAATGATGCCATAAGTACACCGATGAAGGAACAAATTAAAAATTAAGATTCAATCAAATTAATTTTGGAGGATTATGATCAGTGATACTATAGTTTCATTAAACAATTATTTTAAAGATAGTTGAATCTGTGAAAAAGGAAATTTCATATTGGGATCTGTGAAAAAGGCAATTTCATATTGGGTGTGTAAGTGGTGTGACTAGTTTTAAGTTTGCATGAATATCTGGCTAGGGGTCTGGGAACTCTTTTCCCTAGTACCCGGAACAAAACCTAACCAAATTCTTAAATGGATCCCATCACTACAGTGGTTGGGCAGTTGGCTAACCCACGGGACTGGATGGGGTTAGGCTAGACTGATGGATCCCTATCTGTTATGGTACGATAGATGAAGTAAATCCCGGATAAAAATTATTCTATGGAAAAGAATCAACGGTTGTGCCTCTCAATGAGAAAAAAAGCGTTGGTCTCTATGATCCAAGTGCAAGTCTTTTCCTTAATCTGACTATGGGACTTACGGGTTTGGTCAGATCAGTTCAGTTTATTAAGGCTCATGACTATGTTAGAGTAAAAATATCCTGGAGGAATCGCCCGTGCTTTCTGGGCGAGGGAAGTTTTTCCGGGTTCGATTTTGGAAGAACCGAGGGATTAGTCTCTTGTCCCGATATACGTGGGCGAGGCCCCGAGCGAGGGACCCTGTCCCGCGCAAGAAGTGCTACTTCCATTGCTAGCACCTAGAATTTATTGCGTGGCGGGGATAGGGATCTTTCAGCTAGTATCAGAGTGAATTGGCTAAAGTGGATCAACCGAGAAGCCAAAAATGTCAAAAATTTATGAAGTAACAGTAAAACATTGGAAATGTGTGATGAAATTCATACAAATTGATATTCAGATTGAAATTCATAAATTAGTAATTGTGTCTTCAGATAGAAGTACCGCAATTACATGGAATCCCTGACTTGCCTGAGGCCTAGACATGATGGTATTTACCGTATAATTCCAAGGACCGTGACTACCCGTATATACCGAGGGTATAACTGCAGCTCTTTACTGGCAGTATATACAATTAAATCTAAGACCTTGAAATCATAAGCAAAAATGCTATCCAGATGATGAATTCGATGTGATTTTAAAACTCTGGTTGAGAACTAATGAGTTAATTTAGATTCTGATTGAAAAATGATGATTCCTGAATTTTTGGTTGAAAAGCGATAAGCTGAGCAAAACCATAATGACGATGAATAGGACGAGTCCCTCTGTGTGATGATGTTCGTAACTGGAATGATGATAATGACTTCAGAAAATCACTATGAGATTAGTGGATTATGCTGACATATTGCTACTGTTAACACTTGACCCAATGGATCAAGCTAAGGGATGACAAATTAAAAATCTATATAATTGAAATTCCCATGGTGAACTATTCAGATGGAAATTTCGGTCTAATGGACCATTATTGTATTAAAGATATGAATGATATGATCTGAATGAATTGTTATCTGATAATGAGTTCTATATAAGGGATCTTTATCCCAGGATTCTGTTGGGTTGACCAGACTATAAGGAACCCCAGAATTAGTTGGATCTTAAGGGAAAGAGTTATCCTCTAGTTTGCAAGATGAGGACATCTCACGTTTTTTACATGGGAAAGGATATAAGATTCCTCCCTCCAGCTTTTGAGGTGTGCAGGTGTAAGAACCTCCCCTTCTAATCTTATAATTATTCCCCTCTCTAAAATAAAAGAAAGAACCTACTTTACCTCTATTTTGGCCTAGAGAGAGAAAATGTCTAGAGAGAGGTAATTCAAAATTGAGATATTTTTGGATATAAAAATTCTCCTAGTGTCTAAAATGGTTTTCCCTGAAATAGAAATTCAAAAAGAACTTTCCAATGTGCAATTGAAAAGGACCTTAGTCTAAGGGTCTAGATTTTCAGAAATTTTTAGATTATGGTCCAATTAAGGTTCCTATGGGCCAATAGGATCAATCCAAGTGTAGGGAGAAGATAAATTAAAGAATAAAAGAAAACCCCCCCAAAAATGAGTAAATGCTCACATAAGATGAAGAGTGGACTAAGGACCAAAGAAAACAATTAAAAAAATTAAATTTTGACACCTCAGTGTGGGGATCTCCCCTCATGAAGTAGGCACCTTTTTCTCATCATTACCCCAAACTTTTAATCAATAAAATGAGATATTTTCATCTCTCCTCTCTCCTATTTCAAAACTAGATCCAAAAAGTAAGCTGAACTGACCCAAAAATGGTCAAAAATTGACCAAACTGATCTGGAAAATTCTAGAATTAGTTTGCTTGGTTAGAGGCTCACTTTTTCCTGTAAATAGAAGCCTCCCCCTTTGTAAAAGCTTAATGGTGTTTATGCACTGTTACTTTTCTCTCCTGTCCTGAGCCATCTACATTGAATTATCTGATAATTCAATTGTTTTTGGCCTAATCCTCTCTAAAGTGAATTGGTGGCCACTCTTCCTTTAAACAAGAGTAGAACCCTCAACCCCTCAACCCCTCAAGCCAAAGGAGAGCTTACAAGCTCCATGTAAGATAATTTTCTTACTTATTTAATGAAAAATCTATGGTTTTCTTAATTTTTATGTTTTGCAAATGTTGAATTAAATTCAAATGCTATGCCTTTGATAAAAAGGCCACCCCCTTCTCCTCTTTACATTCCAACCTTTCTCAATCCTAGAAAGATTAACTAAAGGATTAATTAAACTCTTCTTATTATTTACTCTCTTGAATTTAGAAAATTGTGTAGATTAGAGTTCTATAAATCTAATTTGGGTTAATTTAAGTTAAATAAAGAATGATAAAAATGAGAAATGGTCAGCCATACAAAGGAGGTTATGGTAAAATTTTCCAGAATTTTGTGGAAAAGAAAGTTTGTTTTTATGTTATTCCAAAAGAGTAATTCCCACCATTTTTGCATCTAAAAGAATTATTCTAATTACTCCATGTACATATTCACCTGTGAATATGCATGGATATCACTGATATTAATTATTAAATTTGATTTTTATGCATAGAAAGATGCATAAAGGAATTTTTTTTATTACAAGTGTTATTCTCATTAAATTTGATTTTTCCATAATCCATAATCTACAACACACACTATGTGTTGTGTCCACACACAGCTAACCGTAGCTAATGTCCACACACTATGACCAGCTTGACGCAGTCATTTATGTCTCACACATGTTCCTACCTAACATGCCAGCACATAGCGCAGCTGGCACAAGCTGACATCGAGTTTGAATCTCAACAGCCCCTCTCAAGCTCATGATGTACTGCCATAGATAGATGAGCTTGGGCTATCAAAGCTCTCAACACTCCCCCTCAAGCTCATCCCACGTACTCCCAACATAGTACGAAAGTACTCAAACTTCTCCTTGTGCTAAAAGTGGCTTTGTAAAGATGTCGGCCACCTGCTCTTCCAGTCTTCACATACTGCAAATCCACTATACCATCCAACACTTTCTCTCTGACAAAATGATAGTGGACCTCTATGTGTTTGGTCCGCGCATGAAAAACTGGATTCTTGGTGCTGCTCATGTTGTCACACAAGGAATGACAACCTTGCCATCAATAGGCTCACCCAAATCAGCCAAGAGACTCTTTAACCATACTCCTTCACATGTAGTAATGGCTGCACCCCTGTATTCAGCCTCTGTACTAGATAAAGCAATAGTAGGTTGCTTTTTGCTACTCCAACTCACCACTGCACTTCCAAATGTAAAGGCATAACCACTAGTAGACCTCCTGTCATACGAGCTACCTGCCCAATCTACGTCTGTGTAGCCATGTATATCCAAGCCTTTACCATGCTCATAAAGAAGACCATAATGTGCAGTGGTCTTTACATACCGCATAATGCGTCTCACTGCATCCAAATGAGGTTTTCTGGGGCTCTGCATAAATTGGCTTACTAGCTCCACAGCATAACTGAGATCCGGGTGTGTGATAGTCATGTAAATAAGACTGCCAACCATCTTTCTATACATAGATGGATCATCCAACTCCACCAAAATCAGCCCGCAGCTTTACATTTTGCTCCAAAGGTGTACTCAATGGCTTACACCCTGTCATCCCATATTTTGCCAACATATCCAATGCATATTGGCGTTGCACTAACCATGTACCTGCATGGTCTTTGATCACTTCAATCCCAAGAAAATATCTCAATTCACCCGTCTTTCATGTCAAACTTCCCACTCAATGCCTCCTTGACATGCATAACATCTGTAGCATGATCTCCTGTGACAATCAAGTCATCCACATATGATCTGTTTTCTTCACATATAGAGTGAAGAATCTGCTCAAGAAACCTGAAATCCAAGGGAGATAAGATATCGTCTTAACTTATCACTCCAAGCACGAGGTGCTTGCTTCAAACCACATAATGCTTTCTTTAATCTGCATACATGAGTGGGATACTTCGGGTGTACATATCCTTCTGGCTATGCCATATAAAGTTCCTCTTGTAGATCACCATTTAGAAATGCATTTTTCACATCCATTTGATGCATTTCCTAACCATTTACTGTAGCCATAGCAATGGCTGCTCTCACTGTTCCCATCTTTGCAACTGGACTAAATGTTTCATCATATTCTAAGCCTTGGGTTTGTGCATAACCCTTAGCTACCAATCCTGCTTTATGTTGCTCAATGGAACCATTTTTGCATTTCACCTTATAAACCATTTGCAACCAATGACATTTTTGCCTTGTGGGTAAGGCAACCAAAGGGCCCATGTTTCATTATGAGCCAATGTGTCCATCTCAACATCCATTGCCTTCTCCCATACATGCTTCCCAATAGCTTTTGTATAGCATGTAGGTTCCACATGCTTCACCAAAGAGGTCATATATGTGTAATGCATAGCAAAGTCATGATATGTCAGCCTGTCAACTAGATACCTAACCCTTTTGGGATCTCCGCAATGCATGCGGATCACTCTGAACACCTGTCACTCTAGCATGTGGAGGCACATATCTATCCTGCCTTGCACCTAGTGTGCGTAAAATTGGTATGCCAAGTTCCTCATCCAAACTCTCTGAACTTGATGACTCATAGCCTATAATGCCAAATCCTTCAACCTTCTTTTTCCCTTTATCCACAGCACTACTCCCAGTGCTCACACTCTCATGTCTCAAGCGTGACCATGGACGTATAGTGCTACTCTCAGACTCTACTAGCCCAGACATAGAAATAGAACTTGCTTGTGGCAAGTTCACATGCACATCAGCATCAAGGGAATCAATGACACCCTCATCCTTTACTTTGTACCAACTAGCAAGTTCATCAAACACCACATCTCGTGAGATAACCACTCCCTAGTTTGTGGATTGTAACATTTATATGCCTTGCAATCATATGCATAACCAACAAACACACACTTTTCTTCCTTAGGATCCAACTTGCTCCTTCTCTCGTCAGGCACATGTACATAAGCTATGCAACCAAACATTTTGAAGTGTCCAATGTCTGGCCTAAAACCTGTAAGCCGCATCTCTGGCATACCTCCATGTATGGCTGCTGTGGATGTCTTATTAAGTACATACACTGCGGTGGCACATGCTTCTGCCCGATAATAGTCTGGCATGCTCTTTTCATTGAGCATTGCCCTGGCCACATCACAAATGACTCTATTCTTCCTCTCAGCAACACCATTTTGCTGAGGTGTGTACCTGCAAGTTAACTACCTTCTTATGCCATGCTTCTCAAGAAATTCTCAAAAGCATGTGAGGTGTATTCACCACCTCCATCTGTCCTCAAACATTTTATACAAGAGCCATATTGCTTCTCTGCAAAAGCTTTGAAGTCCATAAACTTTCCCAACACTTCACTTTTCTCTCTGAGAAAGTAAATCCAAGTCATTCTGCTGAAATCATCAATGAATGTCACATAATACAAGCTGCCTTTAATGGATGGGTTTTGTGCAGGACCCCATACATCGCTATGAACTATCTCAAGTGGCCTACTACTCATGTTGCCTTCTTTAGGAAATGGCAACCTTGCCTGCTTTCCAAAGTGGTAGGCATCACAAACATGCATATTCCCATCATACTTGAATCTAGGCAGCCCACTAACAATGCCTCTTGCCCTGCATGTTCTTTAACCTTTGTATGTTCACATGTCCAATCCTTTTATGCCACATGTCAATGTCCTGTACCACATTTCGGCTTTTAGAGAACATGGCTAATTTCAACTCAGGAATCCCAGCATCCAACTTAAATAACCTGCCTTCTTTCTTGCCTTTGGCAATGACTCTACATCCATTTTTGAGATCCTCAACGAAGCAACCATGCTCGTTGAACCGGACCTGTAAACCCTGTTCCACCATTTGACCAACTGAGGCCAAACTTTTTGTAATAGAAGGCACATACAAGACATCGGCCATAGACTTTGTTTTACCATTGTGTATAACCAATGGTACACTTCCACCAACATGTGTGATAGCATGTTGGGTATCATCTCCTATTTCCACATAGACTTTCACATCCATAGGCTTCATATGCTCAAACTATTCGCCATGACAAGTCATATGGTTTGATGCTCCAGAGTCCATATACCGTGTCATCACTTTCACCATTTGTCATCATAGATCCCACAACATGTTTCATGGCAAGTGATTTGCGCTGCCATCATTACTGCTTGATGCATAATTTCCACTTGCATAATTTCCACCATGTTGTGCATAATGTCCACCATGTTGTGCTCTACCCCCTCTCAAATCATTTTGTTTGCGGAAACAATCACGTGCCATATGACCAAATTTCCCACAGTAATGGCATTCCACATTTTGCATAGATGTTTGTTGGCCTTGCCAACGTCACCTTCCACACTCATCCAAATCTGTAAACAAGCCTTCCTCAAGTCAACCACACTCTAATGAGTGTTCCAAATACTCCAAAGTACTCAACAAACTTCACTTTTAATGTAGAGAATCAAACTAATTGCATCCAAAATGAACTGGCATACGCAGTCCAAAAGGTACCCTATTTTGGCATGCTTTCCAAGGTTTCAAATTGCAATGTAGTGGTTCAATCAAGTGTGGATAACTTGCATTGACACCTAAACAATCTCAATGTTGCATATCAACACCAATCAAGGTGCGTACATACCAAATTTGTCAAATCCCCTTCTCTGTTTTGAGAAAAAACTGTAAAACCAAAAAAGACCAGTAAATAAAATTGCTCTAATTCCTTTGATTCTTGTCCAAATTGAGAGATCAGGCATTCATTAGCTTAGCATTAATGTCTACTAACTCCATGTAAGAGGAATTAGACCAATTGTTTAAGATGAGAGAGTAATTAGCCGATTAATCACCCTCTGTTTTAGTAATCATAGTAGACAGCCTGTTTAATTAGCTCATTTCTAGCTCCATAATGCATAATTGCTTCAACCAATCATATAGCTTCCTTCTCAAGTGTATGTACCACATAATTGCTAAGAAGATTTTGGAATTTATTAACCACAAGACTTGATTTTTGGCCTCCACTTAGCAAAAAGATGAAAAACTGCTTTGTTTCCTCATGACAGTCTGCGCCGCCTGCTCTTGAGGAGAATTGGTGAGTTTATAAAGGTATTTAAAGATAGGTATGGATGCCCAACACTCCTAGGCATGTACTTAATCCATCAATTGAGTGATTTTTGCAAAAACCTAGCTTTAATTGCATCCACAATGAGCATCATTTCTCTATTTTTGTGAAGGGTTCAAACCAGTGATTTTCCTCTCACATAAATGCACCAACTTGGCTCCAAATTCAATTTAGGGCTTGCACATGAGTTGCCAATACATTAATCCTTGTCACATACATGTTCCTTTGCCAGATTGCATCTATTTTCACAATACATCACTGCTTTCAAGCTCCAATGGTGGAAAGCTTGCAAAAAACTAGAATTTTCTTTTGCTTTGGGTAACCCTGATTTGCCTTATTTGTGCTTGAATCACCTACAATCCGCTCAAGGGTGTTTAGTAGTCCTTACCCGATAGGCCAAGCTCTCAGATTTGATGGAAATTTGGTGTGCTCCAAGCTTCACAGCATCAATGGCAAGCTTCATAGCTTTTCTTCACAGCTTCTTCTCCCTCTTCTCTCACTCACTCATAAACCCTGATAGAGAGCACCAGGCTCTGATACCATGATGAAAACACGTAGATGGAGAGTAGACACATACACAGGAGCAAACCCTAATGTATATTGTAAACCCTAACCATAGAGGGAAGCCATCTCCCTTCTCACATAATGCATAAAGTCATAATCCATAATCTACAACACACACTACGTGTTGTGTCCACACACAGCTAACCCTAGCTAATGTCCACACACTATGACCAGCTAGACGCGGTCATTTATGTCTCACACATGAGGACTCTCCTGGTCCACTCAAAGACTGTGATTGCTGACCTGCATTCTGTGCAACCACACTTACACTCACATCAGCCCCAAAACAGCTTCTTTTTCAGCAGTATACCAGCTGCTCATCTCATCAAAGACAACATCCCTGCTTACCCTCAACTCACGTGTAGCAGGGTTATAACACCTGTATCCCTTTTGCTCAAGGGAATATCCAATAAACACACATTTTTTAGCTTTTGGATCCAGCTTAGTTCTCAGCTCATGTGGCACATGCACATATGCAATGCATCCAAAGACTTTCAGATGAGACAAATCAGGTTTTTTGCCACAGTAAACCTCTCCTATGGAGTTACATCATGTATGGCTGCAGTTGGAGTCCTGTTCATGATGTATACTACTATAGAAATAGCCTCAGCCCAATAGCTATGTGGCATATTCTTCTCTTCCATCAATGCTCGTGCAATCTCAGTAATGTGCCTGTTTTTCCGCTCAGCAACTCCATTTTGCTGCGGAGTGTATCTGCATGTAAATTGTCTCCGAATACCATTCTTCTTCAAAAATTCAGAGAACTCATTGGAGAAGTACTCTCCCCCTCCATCTGACCTTAGGCACTTTACATATTTCCATGTTTGCTTTTCAACCAAAACTCTGAAATTCTGAAAGTGAGTGAACACCTCACTCTTCTCCTTCATGGTCATCAATGAAAGTCACATAATACCTGCAGCCTCCCATAGATATGGTCTTCGTAGGACCCCATACATCGGAATGCACAACATCTAGTGCATTTCTTCTCACATATCTGTTACGTGGAAACACGTGCTTTGTTTGCTTTCCAAATTGGCATGCTTCACATATTTTCTGCATACCTTCCACTTTAAATTTTGGCAACCCTGTCACAATTCCTTTAGTCTGCATAGACTTCAATCTCTGCACATTCACATGTCCAATCCTTTTATGCCAAATGTCTGTGTCTGTAACAATTCCTGAACCATTTGCAAACATCGCTGCACTCATTTCAGGCATGTCTACATTCAACGTAAACATTCTGCCCACTCTGCTGCCTTTTGCAACCAACCTGCACTTGTCTTTAAAGTCTTCAACATAACAACCATCAAGGTTAAACCGAACCTGCAAACCCTACTCAATCATCTGGCCAACTGAAACCAGATTCTTTGCTATGTTCGGAACGTGAAGTACATCTGCAAGGTACTTCACTTTGTCATCCTACATAGACAATGGCACATCTCCAACATGGGCAATTGGATGAGCAGTGTCATCCCCTGTTTCCACAAAATCTGGTCTTTCTGAGTTTTTCATCTCCTTGAACCACTCCCCATGACTTGTCATGTGGTTCGAAGCACCTGAATCCACATACCATACATCATCTTTTTGTGCTACTTCAACATTTTCAGACATGGCATTCACGACATGCTGCATAACAAACAACCTTTCATTGTCCTCATTATTTCTGCTTGAGGATGCATAGTTGTTTTGCTGCACTTTCCCATTTTGCATGTCAGCTTGCTTCTTATAACATTCTGCCTGCACATGTCCAGGCTTACCACAATAATAGCATTCACGTGCATCATTATACTGCCTTTGCCAATTTCCACGGCCTCTTTGACTCCCCCTGCCTATGAATTTGCCTCTTCCACCTGTGTGTTGTTGTTGTTGTAAATTTTGGGACTGTTGTTGTTGCTACTACTGCTGGCCATAATTCTGATTACTTGTTCCGCCACCTCCTTGACCGCGTCCACAGCCTCCTCTACCTCGTCCTCTTCTTGAACTTGTGTAGAAGGCATGTTGCTCCGAACTGTTTTTGGTTTGTGAAGACTGTTGGTCTTCACCCAAGCTCTTGTTGAGATATCGAGCTCGTCTAGTGAGGCGGTGGCCACTGATGACCCGCCTGGGGGATAGGCCCCACACTTACACCACTGGCATGGTTGGTGAGATCTTGGGTGATATGCGGCCAGTGGGATGACAGGCTGTGTGACAGCCATTCTAGAGACTGGCATAGTTATAGCGCCAGCTCATTTAGTCGGGTTCACACTATAGAGAACCCGTGTATGTATTGGTTGAGTACCTTTCATATTATGTGTACTCTTATCTTGTATATGGTGTGTTAAGTGTTGAGTAGAGAAGAAGAAGATTTTCAGCCTCTCACCTTGTGTGTTCTCTATTAGGGTTTTGTGAGTGTGTGTGTGTGCTTGCAAGAGCTCAAGCTCTCTTCCCCCCTGCATCTTTTCATGGTATCAGAGCCTGGTTCATGCTAAGGGCTGAGCTGCAAGCAAGAGAACCACAGGAAGCGGTACGAGGGTAAGAGCTTCAACTACTCTTCCCTATTGTGTTGGTGACTACACCCTTGTCGGGAGCTCTACGGGAGGCACCGGCAAACGGTCTCTGATTGAGGAGCTTTCTTCGTGGGAGTAAAGCTATAGGGCAACTATACAGTCCTTTGGACTACAATTTTTGGGCCGAAAACGCGTTTCGGGCACATCTGGACCTCCGTTTTTTCAGAAAGCAGGCGAATTCGAGCACTGCGGGTAAGTCATCGATTCTCTGCAGAACTCTGTTTTAAGAACTGCAGGAAGACAGATTGACTGTGCAGACACTGTGGGTGCTGGAAAGAGGTCTACAATTGCCATTGGGTGTATGTATGCACATTAAGGTCACTGGTTGTGACATTTGAGTGGACTGCGGTACCGCTGTGCAGAAAATACAGCAGTTGTGCAGGAAAAACCAGAGTGCAGTTTCTGGTAAAATTGTGTGTTTGGCAAGATGTCTAATGATGGCATAACACAGATTGTGGCTGAGAAGCTAGATAAGAATAACTTCCATGCTTGGAGGTTTAGGTTGACAAATTTCCTGATGGGAAAAGGCTATTGGGACTACATAGAAGGTGAGCATGAAGAGGCACCGGAGATACCAGATATAAATCCGACTGCTGTAGATGTGAAAGCGTTTAAAGACTGGAACCAAGGAGCCAGGAAGGTTATGTATTGGCTCTCCATTAGTATACAGGACACCATGATTGGGCACATTCAGGATGCCAAGTCCCCCAAGGAGGCGTGGGACACCTTGGTCAAGCTCTATGAAACAAATACCAAGGCACGTAAGATACAGTTGAAGAATGAACTTCATACTGTAGAGAAAAAGAGCATGTCTATGAATGACTATACGCTGAAGATAAAGGGTATTGTGGAATCCCTTGCATCTATTGGTGTGTCAGTAGATAATGATGACAAGGTGGAAGTCTGTCTACGTGGTCTCGGGCCACAATACAAGGCGTTCAAGACGTCTATTCAGACTCGGGAAAATATTCCCAACTTTACAGATTTGGTGTCTATGCTGATTATCGAAGAGAAGAACTTGGGTGAAGACCAACAGTCTTCACAAAGCAAAAACAGTTCAGAGCAACAGGCCTTCTACACGAGTTCAGGAAGAGGACGAGGTAGAGGAGGCCGTGGACGCAGTCAAGGAGGTGGCCGAACAGGTAATCAGAATTATGGCCAGCACAGCAGCAGCAGCAACAACAGTCCCAGAATCAACAACAACAACAACAACATGCAGGTGGAAGAGGCAAATTCAGAGACAAGGGGAGTCAAAGAGGCCGTGGAAATTGGCAAAGGCAATATAATGATGCACGTGAATGCTATTATTGTGGTAAGCCTGGACATGTGCAGTCAGAATATTATAAGAAGCAGGCTGACATGCAAAATGGGAAAGTGCAGCAAAACAACTATGCATCCTTAAGCAGAAATAATGAGGATAATGAAAGGTTGTTTGTTATGCAGCATGTTGTGAATGCCATGTCTGAAAATGTTGATGCAGCACAAAAAGATAATGTATGGTATGTGGATTCACGCCCTTCGAACCACATGACAAGTCATGGGGAGTGGTTCAAGGAGATGAAAAACCCAGAAAGACCAGGTTTTGTGGAAACAGGGGATGACACTGCTCATCCAATTGCCCATGTTGGAGATGTGCCATTGTCTATGCAGGATGGTAAAGTGAAGTACCTTGCAGATGTACTTCATGTACCAAACATAACAAAGAATCTGGTTTCAGTTGGCCAGATGATTGAGCAGGGTTTGCAAGTTCGGTTTAACCCTGATGGGTGTTATGTTGAAGATTTTAAAGACAAGTGCAGGTTGGTTGCAAAAGGCAACAGAGTGGGCAGAATGTTTACATTGAATGTAGACATGCCGGAAATGAGTGCTGCGATGTTTGCAAATGGTTCAGGAGTTGTTGCACACACAGACATATGGCATAAAAGAATTGGACATGTAAATGTGCAGAGATTGAAGTCTATGCATACAAAAGGAATTGTGACAGGGCTGCCAAAATTTAAAGTGGAAGGTATGCAGAAAATATGTGAAGCATGCCAATCTGGGAAGCAAACAAAGCATGTGTTTCCACCTAACAGATATGTGAGCAGAAATGTACTAGATGTTGTGCATTCAGATGTATGGGGTCCTACGAAGACCATATCTATGGGAGGCTGCAGGTACTATGTGACTTTCATTGATGACCACACAAGGAAAGTGTGGGTATATTTCATGAAAGAGAAGAGTGAGGTGTTCACTCACTTTCAAAATTTCAGAGTTTTGGTTGAAAAGCAAACAGGGAAATATGTCAAGTGCCTAAGGTCAGATGGAGGGGGAGAATACTTCTCCAATGAGTTCTCTGAATTTTTGAAGAAGAATGGTATTCGGAGACAGTTTACATGCAGATACACTCCGCAGCAAAATGGAGTTGCTGAGCGGAAAAACAGGCACATTACTGAGATTGCGCGAGCATTGATGGAAGAGAAGAATATGCCGCATTGCTATTGGGCTGAGGCTGTTTCTACAGCAGTATACATCATGAACAGGACTCCAACTGCAGCCATACATGATGTAACTCCAGAGGAGAGGTTAACTGGCAGAAAACCAGATTTGTCTCATCTGAAAGTTTTTGGATGCATTGCATATGTGCATGTGCCAAATGAGCTGAGAACTAAGCTGGATCTAAAAGCTGAAAAATGTGTGTTTATTGGATATTCCCTTGAGCAAAAGGGATACAGGTGTTATAACCCTGCTACACCTGAGTTGAGGGTAAGCAGGGATGTTGTCTTTGATGAGATGAGCAGCTAGTATGCTGCTAAGAAAGAAGCTGTTGGGGCTGATGTGAGTGGAAGTGTGGTTGCACAGAATGCAGGTCAGCATCACAGTCTTTGAGTGGACCAGGAGAGTCCTCATCTAGTGGGTCTGTTGATAGACCATGGAGTGGCAGGCTGCGTCATAATACCAGTCCTGCAAATGTGATTACTACATCGCGTAAAGGAAAAGAGAAAGTGGTTGAGCCCCTTGGTATGCCTGACATTTCTGCAGGGCATTCTCATGTTGATGGAGAGTCTAGTGGCTCAGATATGAGCCTTGATGAGGAGCTTGGGATCCCAGCTATGAGAACACCTGGTGTAAAGAAGGCTATGGAAGCCATGAATGAAAAGCTGCGAAGATCTGGTAGAGTGAAGAACCCTGTGCAGAGGTTTACTTATGATGGTTATGTGGCACATCACTATGCATATATGGCAAAGGTTGTGCAGGTTGTTGAGCCCACATGTATTGATGAGGCTATTGGAAATGTGTGTTGGGAGAAAGCTATGGATGAGAAGATGGATGCACTATATGGAAATGAAACTTGGGATTTAGTGCAATTGCCTGAAGGCAAGAAAGCCATTGGATGCAAGTGGGTGTACAAAGTTAAACATAACAGTGATGGAAGCATAAACAGGTACAAGGCTAGATTGGTAGCCAAAGGATATGCGCAAACATATGGGATTGATTATGAGGAAACTTTCAGCCCTGTTGCCAAGATGGCAACGGTGAGAGTTGTGATAGCACTGGCTGCATCAAAGCAATGGTCTTTACATCAGATGGATGTAAAGAATGCATTCTTGCATGGGGATTTGCAAGAAGAGGTGTATATGTTGCAGCCACCTGGATATGAGGATGTGGGTCACCCCGAGCATGTTTGCAGGTTGAAGAAAGCCTTGTATGGCTTAAAACAAGCACCAAGAGCATGGTCTGACAAGATTTTTGAATATCTTGTCACTATTGGCTTTCATGTAGCCAATGCAGATTTCTCGCTGTATGTGAGACATGGTGATAGAGGAGTTGTGCTTGTTGTCATCTATGTAGATGACTTGATCATTACGGGGGACCATGATGCAGAGATCTTTGATGTAAAGATCTTGCTTAGATAAAAGTTTGAGATGAAGGATCTGGGGGAGCTCAGATATTTCTTGGGTATTGAGGTGATTAGGTCACCATATGGTATTGGATTACTGCAGAGACAGTATGGCTTGGACATGTTGTCCAAGTATGGTATGACAGGCTGTAAGCCTATTTCTGTGCCATTGGATCAGAATGGCAAGTTGAGTGCTGATTCAGGAGAGATCTTGGAGGATCCTACTATGTACAGGAGCATAGTAGGAAGTTTGATATACATGACGATCACCAGACCAGATTTGAGCCATGATGTTGGGTTGGCGAGTCAGTTTATGCAGGTTCCACGAAAACCGCATTTGGATGCAGTGAGACGCATACTGAGGTATGTGAAGTCTACTTTGCATTGTGGACTATTCTATGAGACTGGGACAGAGATATGTGTACATGGGTACACAGATGCTGATTGGGCTGGTAGTATCTCAGATAGAAGATCTACCAGTGGATTCATGTTTTCTTTGGAAAGTGCTGCTGTGACTTGGAGCAGCAAGAAGCAGCCTACGGTTGCTCTATCCAGTACAGAGGCCGAGTACAGAGGAGCTGCTATGGCAGCATGTGAGGTAGCTTGGTTAAGAAAACTACTTGCTTTGGGTCTATCAGTGGATAGACAAGTTGTCATTTTCTGTGACAACATTAGCAGTATACAGTTGGCCAGGAACCCAGTCTTTCATGCTCGTACGAAGCACATAGAGGTCCACTACCACTTCGTCAGAGAGAAGGTCTTGGCAGGAGACCTTGACCTTGTTTATGTCAGCACAGAGGATCAGGTAGCTGACATCTTCACCAAAGCACTGGGTACAGAGAAGCTCCGCAGATTCAGGGCTTCGCTTGGTGTACATGAGATGGAGTTGAGCTCGAGGGGGAGTGTTGAGATATCGAGCTCGTCAGTGAGGTGGTGGCCACTGATGACCCGCCTGGGGGATAGGCCCCACACTTACACCACTGGCATGGTTGGTGAGATCTTGGGTGATATGCGGCCAGTGGGATGACAGGCTGTGTGACAGCCATTCTAGAGACTAGCATAGTTATAGCGCCAGCTCATTTAGTCGGGTTCACACTATAGAGAACCCGTGTATGTATTGGTTGAGTACCTTTCATATTATGTGTACTCTTATCTTGTATATGGTGTGTTGAGTGTTGAGTAGAGAAGAAGAAGATTTTCAGCCTCTCACCTTGTGTGTTCTCTATTAGGGTTTTGTGAGTGTGTGTGTGTGCTTGCAAGAGCTCAAGCTCTCTTCCCCCCTGCATCTTTTCAGCTCTTCTCTTCTATAATCAGCATAGACACCAAATCTGTAAAGTTGGGAATGTTTTACCGAGTCTGAATAGACGTCTTGAATGCCTTGTATTGTGGCCCGAGACCACGTAGACAGACTTCCACCTTGTCATCATCATCTACTGACACACCAATAGATGCAAGGGATTCCACAATACCCTTTATCTTCAGCGCATAGTCATTCACAGACATGTTCTTTTTCTCCATAGTATGAAGTTCGTTCTTCAACTGTATCTTATGTGCCTTGGTATTTATTTCATAGAGTTTAACCAAGGTGTCCCACACCTCCTTGGGGGACTTGGCATCCTGGATGTGTCCAATCATGGTGTCCTGTATACTAATGGAAAGCCAATACATAAATTTCCTGGCTCCTTGGTTCCAGTCTTTAAACTCTTTCACATCTGCAGTAGTCGTCGGTATCTCTGGTGCCTCTTCATGCTCACCTTCTATGTAGTCCCAATAGCCCTTTCCCATCAGGAAATTTGTCAACCTGAACCTCCAAGCATGTAAGTTATTCTTATCAAGCTTCTCTGCCACAATTTGGGTTATCCCATCATTTGACATCTTGCCAAACACACAATTTTACTAGAAACGGCACTCTAGTTTTTTCTGCGCAAACTGCTGTATTTTTTGCAGTGGTACTGTAGTACTCTCAAATGTCACAACCAGTGACTTCAGTGGTAGAAACGGCACTCTAGTTTTTTCTGCACAAACTGCTGTATTTTCTGCAGTGGTACTGTAGTACTCTCAAATGTCACAACCAGTGACTTCAATGTGCATACATATACCCAATGGCAACTATTGACCTCTTTGTAGCACCCACAGTGTCTGCACAGTCAATCTGTCTTCCTGCAGTTCTTAAAACAGAGTTCTGCAGAGAATCAATGACTTACCCGCAGTGCTCGAAATCACCTGCTTTCTGAAAAATGGAGGTCCAGACGCGCGTTTTCGGCCCAGAAAATTCTGTCACTATCCAATAGGGCAGTATAGTTGCCCTATAGCTTTACTCCCGTGAAAAAAGCTCCTCAATCAGAGATCGTTTGCCGGTGCCTCCCGTAGCTCCCGACAAGGGTGTAGTCACCAATGCAAATAGGGAAGAGTAGTTGAAGCTCTTACCCTCGTACCGCTTCCTGTGGTTCTCTTGCTTGCAGCTCAGCCCTTAGCACAAACCAGGCTCTGATACCATGAAAAGATGTAGGGGGGAAGAGAGCTTGAGCTCTTGCAAGCACACACACACTCATAAAACCCTAATGGAGAACACACAAGGTGAGAGGCTGAAAATCTTCTTCTTCTTCAATCAACACTCAACACACCATATACAAGATAAGAGTACACATAATATGAAAGGTACTCAACCAATACATACACGGGTTCTCTATAGTGTGAACCCAACTAAATGAGCTGGCGTTATAACTATGCCAGTCTCTAGAATGGCTGTCACACAGCCTGTCATCCCACTGGCCACATATCACCCAAGATCTCACCAACCATGCCAGTGGTGTAAGTGTGGGGCCTATCCCCCAGGCGGGTCATCAGTGTCCACCGCCTCACTAGACGAGCTCGATATCTCAACAACTAGTTTAGAAAAATACACTCAAAACTCCCGCCAAATCTGAAACTAATTCTGAGACCCTTCGAATTAATCTGTGGATCAAGGTTATAGAATTCTAGGAATTCCGGTATGAAATTTAGAATTACGTTCAAGAAATTTTGGGGATACTATTTCAAGAAATACTCCTTGTATTCAAAAGAAAATCAAACTGAAAACTTACATAGAAATGAGATGTGATGTGAATAGAGGTGATGAGATGCAATGTGAATCAAATAGATGTGAATGAATGGATGGATGTGGATGTGGATGTGTATGTGATGAAAATGGATGTGAATGTGTATGTGAAGAATGGATGTGAATGTGTTTGTGAAGAATGGATGTGAATGTGTATGTGAAGAATGGATGTGGATGTCTATGTGAAGAATGGATGTGAATGTGTATGTGAAGAATGGATGTGGATATGTATGTGAAGAATAAATGTGGATATGTATGTGAAGAATGGATGTGGATGTGTATGTGAAGAATGGATGTGGATGAGTATGTGAAAGAATGGATGTAGGTGTACATGAAAGTTTGGATGTGGATGTGTATGTGAAAGAATGTGATGTGATGTAAAGAGATGTGATGTGACATGAATATATGTGGATGTGAAGTCATAGATATGAATGTATGGATATATGTGAGTAGTCATACATGTGAACGATTGGATGGATGTGGATGAATGAGATGAGATGTGTATGAATGAGATATGATGTGGATATAAGTGATGTGATAATGTGGATAGAATGTATGTGATGGGATGGTTATAAGAATGAATGTGGTGGATATAAATGAATGAATGTGATGGATATGAATGAATGTGATGGATATGAATGAATGCGATGTAATGGATGTAAATGGATGTGATGGACGTGAATAGATGTGATGGACGTGAATAGATGTGATGTGATGTGAATGGATGTGATGGACGTGAATAGATGTGATGTGATGTGAATGAATGTGATGTAATGGATGTAAATGGATGTGATGGACGTGACAAGATGTGATGTGATGGCATGTGAATCGAGATGTGAGTGAATGAGATGTGATGTAAATTGAGATAAATGTGATATGTGATGTGAATCAATATGATGTGATGAGATGTGGATATGGATAAATGTGATATGTGATGTGAATGAATATGATGTTATGAGATGTGGATATGGGTAGATGCGAGTGGATGAGATCTGATGATGCGGATAAATGAGAAAAGATGTGATGAGATGGAAAATGATTGATGAGAATGGGAATACATATGAAATAAATGCGGATTGATGTGGAACAATGTGGAAAGATGAGAGTTCGTTATTATAGACACTGTATTTATGACCTATTTTTAAATGACTGTTTTATGTCAAAAATGCTAGGGAAGCATTTTGACTGTCTTGTGAATGAGGTTGTTGGAGACCTATCTGAAAGTTGCATCATCTGACGGAGAGTCAACGGAGGATGTCTCTCGTAGCAAGGTCAGCCAAGGTCTTAACCAACCTCGGTTTGATTTAAATGGTGAGCTTCCGGTACGGTGGATGAGGGACTAAGGAAGTAGCCTATGAGTGAAGCGCTAGGTGACCTGCGAGACGACGAAGGATCCTAGAGGGTGCTGACCATATGGTGCTCGGGCTCTGAGTCGCCGAAGTACCCGCAGGTACGTCGTGGAAGATATTGGAACAAGGAGTAAGAGTTGTTTTCTGAATTTGGGCATGGATCTTGTGAGATCCCTGTTCCCACCGCGCAAGGGATTCGGGGTGCTAGCAGCGGAAGTAGCACATCTTGCGCGAGGTAGGGGTCCCACACTCGGGGCCTCGTCCACCAATATCTGGACAAGAGACTAATCCGTCGGTTTTTCCAAAACCGAACCCGGAAAAACTTCCCTTACCTGAAAGCACGGGTGATTCCACCAGGATAACTTTTTACTCTAACGTAGTCAAGACCATTACTGATCACGTTGATCCGACTGCACCTATAAAGATACTCGGTCGGATCAAGGAAGAAACTTGCACTTGAATCATTGGGATCAACGCTTTTTTCCCCATCAAGAGGCACAGCCGTTGATTCCTATCCATAGAACAATTACTATTCGGGATTTACTTTATCTATCATAATAACAAAAATTGAGTCTCGATTTACGGATCCATCAGTCCAGCCTAACCCCATCCAGTCCCATGGGTTAGCCAACCGCCCAACCACTGTAGTGATGGGATCCAATTAGGAATTCGGTTAGGTTTTGTCCCGGGTACCAAGGAAAAGAGTTCCCAGGCCCCCTAGCCGGAAGTTCATGCAAACATAAAACTAGTCACACCACTTACACACCCAATATGAAATTGCCTTTTTCTCAGCATCAACTAACTTTAAAACAATCCTTTAATGAAACCATTATGTCACTAATGACAATCCTCGAAATCTCTGGTTAAATCCATATTTCCAATCATTCATTCATCGGTGTACTTATGACATCATTGGCAACCAGAACGCTTACCACCTATTCACTCAGGGGCTTCCTATGCATAAATTCATTTTAAATGAGAATGACACTTTTGAATTAAAAATCAATCTTTTATGCATCTTCCTATGCATAAATTCATTTTAAAATGAGAATGACACTTTTGGATTAAAATAAATCCTTTATGCATCTTTCCATGCATGAATCCAATTTAGTAGGAATTACACTTTTAGAATAAAAGAATTTCTCTTATGCATCTAATTTATGCATAAAATCCATTTATGATGAAAATCACACTTTTAGTATAAAAAAATATCTTTTATGCATACCTCATGCATGAAAATCAAATATGATAAAAGTAACACTTTTACATTAAAATAATAATCTTTTATGCATACCTCTGCATGAAATCCAAATATGATAAAACTAACACTTTTATATTAAAATAATAATCTTTTATGCATACCTCTATGCATGAAATCCAAATATGATAAAAGTAAACTTTTATATTAAAATAATAATCTTTTATGCATACCTCTATGCATGAAATTCAAATATGATAAAAGTAACACTTTTATATTAAAATAATAATCTTTTATGCATACCTTTATGCATGAAATCCAAATATAATAATCAATATGCATCTTCTATGCATAAAAAAGATACTTTTAGAGTATAGAATTGATAGGAATCTCTTTTAGCATAAAATTTAATTACTAGAAATCCTCTTTTTCTTAATTCATCAATTATCCATAACATAAAAATCAATTTCTCCATGATTACAATAAAATTCTTTCAATTAGTCTAGCATGATAATTCCTAGAATATGGTAGGAAGTCCTCTTTTCATGCTTTGAATGAAATTATTTTATGTGTAATTTTTATAAAAATTTTGCCATAGCTCCACTGCTATAACTGATAAATCTCAATTTATTTTGAAGGATAAAGCTTATCAAGGGAATGATTAGAATGATCCCTAATTGGATCATTAACCCAATAATGGATTGAATCATCAATATTCATGAAATACATAAACTAAAAGCATAGAAAAAAGCCATTAATTTGGCCTCAAGCATAGATTAATCTTGGATTAAGGAAAAGCTTTATGAAAAGCTTCATTTGGATTGAGAATGGGTTATGAGTATGACCATTTCTTGAGTGAGAGAGAGAAATTACATAAAAACCATTAGAATTAAGCATAAATAAAAATTTATGTAATTCTTTACTATCATTAATCAATTAACTTCAATAGCATTCATCAAATTATGTAATTCTTCACTACCATTCATCAATTAACTTCAATAGCATTCAAAAACCATTCCAATTAAGCTTCTCAAGCTTGAGAGGGGTTGAGAAGAGAGAAACATTTGTTGCCATATACATAGGCAGTGATGTGTGTGAACACACTTAGGACCGCCGGGGCACTTTTTCCCTCTTTAAGAGGTTTTTTTCCCCCGGCTTGTATATACGCCCATCATTCTAGGGCTAATTTATCTTTGTACATTGACACAATCTAATACACTTTGTGTTGTGTGCATTCTTGCTTCTTCTTCTCCAAGTTTTGTGTGCTTTCCTGCAACCCTAATTCCAACAATTGGTATCAGAGCAGGCATCAGCTCCCAGGGCTACGCCGCCAGCACCCTCCGACTCACGTTCTCCAATTGAGGTGAGTTTTCACGAGTGCTTGCAGGTCCCTACACTCGGCAAATATGCCCGTAGTGCTTTGCATTCTCAGAATTTGCATCTGAGGTCGTTTCGGGCGTCGTTTTTGCATTTCAAGTTCTGCACAGGTGTTTTCATCATTTTCTGCAGAAATTTCGACAGTGCAGTTCTCTGCAAAACAGGCATACGTATTCTATTGTGGACCGTGCTACATAGTACGAGTTGTTCTCTGTTTAGTCTTTGCTTCATTACAGGTAGCTTTTGCATCAGTTTCAGTCAGTGGCCATGGCTGATAACAACAATGATGTATTTCGCATGTTATCTACTGATGACAAATTGGATAGAGACAGCAACTACCCACTTTGGGCATACATGATGCAGCATGTTTTGGTTGCAAAAGGAGTGTGGAACATTGTGCAGGGTATGGATATACGTCCAGGTTCCGTGGATGTAGGATCTGTTGAGAATGTTGTAGGTTCTAGCAGCTCTACTGTTGCTGCTGTTTTACCCACTGCTGAACAAGCTCGTTGGGATGGTAAAGATGCGCAGGCTCATGCCTTGATTACACTTTCTGTCAAACGTAACATCACCCCACATATTCGTTCAGCTAAAACAGCAAAACAGGCTTGGGATATTCTAGCTGGTTTATATGCAGGTCGTAACGAGACAAAAATCGCTTACCTGCATAAAGAGCTGGAATTGAAGATTATGCAAGAAGATGATGACATGAATGTTTTTCTTGCTGAGATTAAAGATCTCAAAGAACAGTTGATTTCTGCAGGTGAGATTATTCCTGATCATTCTCTTGTGCAGACTGTTCTTGATGCTTTACCTGAGACATATCAGACTTTTGCTTCCACGTGGAGACTTCTTAATGAGGACAGACCTGATGCTGTCAAGTATGATACTTTAGTCAATAATTGGTAAGTCCAAGTCTAGCAAGCGCAGAGACAAACAATAGATTCTTCTTTATCCCTGGCACATACAAAGCATCTGAAAGTGTGAAAGCGCTGCCATTTGCAGCAGTAAGCATAATTTTACCAATGCCCTTCACTGGGTAAGAAGCATTATTGGCACATGTGATAGTATTCCCATTAGGGGACAGCCTCAAGAGAAGTGAACATATCACGATGCGAGGTAATGTGCTTTGTAGCACCACTGTCAAAATACCATACATGAGAGTCAACAGAAATTGCCAAACATGCATCATGTACAGATGGGTCATACTGGCAATACACGCTAAACGCCCATTCTGTATCCTGCACAACATTTGCAGAATCTGCATTTGTAAAAGCATCCGCTATTGTGGCTGCATTTGACTGTTTCTTCTTTGCCTCTTTAGCCTTATGCTTAGGGTAATTCTTAATGACATGATCATTTGCCTTACAATAGTTGCACCTGGTCTTTTTCTTGCCTTTATCAAGAGCCTTCTCAGACTTATTGTTGCTACCTGTGGAAGGAGAAGAAGTTGCAGACCTACTAATAGGAGAAGAAACAGTGGAAGGAGCTGCCTTACCCTTCTTCTCTGCTGCTGGCCAGCAATAAATGCTTGATCAACTGCACGCTGCCTAGCCCTGTTTTGCCTGGACTGCGCTTCTTGCAAGAGCTTGTAGTCAAATTTGTGGATGACAGATATACTGTTCATGATTTGACTTCTGGTGATACGATTATTGTATCTGGCACCTTGTTTCGTGGGCTGTATAGGCTCAATTCTTATGAGAAGTGTGTGGAAGATTCAGCAAATGCAATTTCTGATGAAAAGGCAATTTCAGATGCAAAACTATGGCATGCTCGTTTTGGTCATCTGAACTTTGCTAGTTTGCTGCGTTTGCAGAAATTTGATATGGTTGCTTCATTGCCCCCTCTTGAGGCACCATTGAAACATGTTTGTGAAGGCTATATTTTGGGCAAAATGCAGCGTTCTGCGTTTCCAAAGGATGGTTCTGTGTGGGCCACTCGCAAATTGCAACTTCTACATAGTGATGTATGCGGGCCTATGCAAACTCCGTCATTTGGGAAACACTTATGCTTCGTGACTTTCATTGATGATTACTCAAGGCATGCATGGGTATATCCACTGAAGGCAAAGTCCGAAGTGTTTTTGTGCTTCAAACAGTTTTTTCTTATGGTTGAAAATGTATCCAATTGTAATGTGGGCACCCTCCGTTCTGATCGAGGGGGGGAGTACATGTCTAAAGAGTTTGATACATTTCTGGCTAGTCGTAGGATAAAACACCAATGTACAGTGCCGTATACCCCTCAGCAAAATGGTGTTGCTGAGAGGAAAAACAAGTCACTTATGGAGATGGCACGATGTATGGTCAAGAGCCAAGCTTTGCCACATGCGTTTTGGCTTGAGGCTGTCATGTGTGGTGCATATATACTCAACAGGTGTCCCACTAAGGCCTTACAGTCTATTACTCCATACAAAGCTTGGCATGGCAGGAAGCCTTCTATTGGTCACTTACGTGTCTTTGGTTGCTTGGCCTATGCTTTAGTGCCTATGCAACAACGCAGGAAATTGGATGATAAGGCTGTCAAATGCATTTTTGTTGGCTACAGTGCTGAGAGCAAGGGTTACAGATTGTATCATCCGCAGTCAAAGCATATCTTGATTAGTCGAGATGTTGTTTTTGTGGAAGATGCTGTGTAGCCTTTGTTATCATGTACCAAAGAGACAGGTGTGATCTCACGGGATGTATTTGATACATTATTGCCTCTGTTTACAAGTGGAAATTCAAACGTAAGTCCTAATGAGGTAAATATTCAGCCTATGCAGATGTCAAACGACATCAAAGATCAGCCTATTTCTGATGCAGATTTACAGGATGTAATTTTTGAGGATAGGGCTGAAAATGAGCAGGCTAGAGGTATGCCTAAATGGCTAGTGCAAACCTTGCGTGATAGTAAGATTGATGCACCTATGACTAGTCGTACTCGTTCAAGTTTTCAGCATGCCTCTTATGCATCAGATTGTTATGCTTTGGCTGTATCTAGTAGGTGTGAAGAGGAAGAACCTCTTTCATTTGATGAGGCACAAAATTCAAAAAATTGGTTGGCTGCAATGCAAAGTGAATATGATGCTATAATGAAGAATGGTACATGGTCTTTGTGTGATTTGCCTATTGGTAAAAAGGCCATTGGATGTAAGTAGGTTTTTAAGTTGAAACGAAAGCCAGATGGCAGTGTTGATCGCTATAAGGCTAGGCTTGTTGCAAAGGGTTATGCTCAAGAAAAGGGCATTGATTTTAATGAGACCTTTGCTCCCACTTGTCGTATGACTACCATTCGTAGCATTTGTGCATTGGCAGCTCATAATGGTTGGAATGTACATCAGTTGGATATAAAGACTGCGTTCTTGAATGGAGATTTGCATGAGGAGGTGTACGTATCGCAGCCTCGTGGTTTTCTTCAAAGAGGGCAGGAAAACAAAGTGTGCAGGCTGAAAAAGGCTTTATATGGTTTAAAGCAAGCTCCACGTGCTTGGTATGAAAAGATACATGCATATTTGACTATACATGGTTTTCAGAATAGTCCAACACAAAGCACTTTGTATGTTAAATGTGTGGATGGTGTACATCTAATCATTGCTCTCTATGTCGATGACATGCTGCTCACAGGACCAAATGAGAGTCATATTGCTGATTTTAAGGCTGATTTGAATGCCTCTTTTGAGATGTCAGATTTGGGGCATTTGCATCATTATTTGGGGATACAATTTAAGCAGTGTGATGGAGGTATTGCTTTGTGTTAGACAAAGTATATTGAGACATTGTTGCGGAGATTTGGCCTTGAAGACTGCAAGCCTATTGCTACTCCAATGGAGACAGGTTTGAAGTTGAGTCTTCATGATGCTGGAGATCACTTTGATGTCACACTCTATCAGACAGCTGTTGGTTGCCTCATTTATGTATGCATTACGAGGCCGGACATTCAGTTTGCATTCTCACAGGTGAGCAAGTTTATGCATAGCCCAAGGTCTCAGCATTGGAAGGCAGTTAAATGCATCTTTCGTGGCACCATACATCTTGGGTTGTTTTATCCCAAGGGGGGATCGTTGCCGCCAGATTTACATGCCTTTTCGGACTCAGATTGGGGGGCTGCTATGACACAAGAGTGTCATAGCAGCCAGATTTACATGCCTTTTCGGACTCAGATTGGGGGGCTGCTATGACACAAGAGTGTCCACAAGTGGTTTTTGTTTCATGCTCGGTACCTCATGCATATCTTGGTTGAGCAAGAAGCAACCTACTGTGGCCACTTCTAGTTGTGAAGCTAAGTACAGGGCAGCTTTCACAGCTACGGTTGAGTGTGTGTGGCTCAGACGGCTTATGGCTGACTTGGGTGTTGGACAAGAGTCTGCCACCTCTATCTTCACTGATAGCCAGAGTGCATTGGCAGTTGCGAGAAGCCCAGTTTTTCATGCTTGCACAAAGCACATTGAGGTGCATTATCACTATGTCAGGGAGAGACTCTCAGCAGGAGAGATCAGCTTGGCCTATGTGCCAACACAGGATAACCTCGCCGATCTTTTCACAAAGGCGCTTCCTCGTGAGAAGTTCGAAGCTTTCCGCAAAGCTTTGGGCTTTCTCCCCTTTGTGGACTGATCTACTTCGGGCATGGCACTCCCCTATAAATGAGTGTCAGCTCTCGTTCATACCATCACTCCCAGGGGGGATTTGTTGCCATATACATAGGTAGTGATGTGTGTGAACACACTTAGGACCGTCGGGGCACTTTTTTCCTCTTTAGGAGGTTTTTTCCCCCGGCTTGTATATACGCCCATCATTCTAGGGCTAACTTATCTTTGTACATTGACACAATCTAATACACTTTGTGTTGTGTGCATTCTTGCTTCTTCTTCTCCAAGCTTTGTGTGCTTTCCTGCAACCCTAATTCCAACAACATTGAGAAATTATAGAAAAGATCAAAATTCACCATTTACCTTATAAATTGCTTGATTCTTTGTTCATGGTAGAGGCCCCCAACCAATCAATTGGTTTAGTATGTTGATGGAGCCACCAATGGGGATTGAAGAAAGAGGGAAGCTCCAATTTCTCCAATTTGGAGAGAATTTTAGAGAATAGTAAAAATTAGCATTATTTTAGCATAACTCTAGTATAGTAAAATTTTCCTATTTTTTTCAAAGGATTCATGTTCTATTTATAGGAGAGGGAAGCTCTAACCAAAGCTAACTGATTTCTAGAATTTTCTAGATTTTAGTTTGGTTGAATTTGGACTAGATTTGGACCTAGTTTGGTTCTTTTTTGATTCGGTTTGGTTCCATTTTGATTTGGTTTGGTTCAAGAGAGAGGAGAGATAAAAATATCATAATTTTTGAAGATTTAAAACTCAATTGCACATGTGAAGTAGGCGCCTCATTAAAGGGACTCCCCTTCCTTACATATGTGTCAAAATGGAATCATTATACCGAAAATATCTCATATTTTTGATATTACTCATAGTTTCTTACTAATAAACCTTGAACATAGCCAACTCTTCATCTTATGTGAGCATTTACTCATTTTTGGGTATCTTCTTTTACAAATTGGATTTATCTCCTCCCCACACATGGATTGATCCTATTGGCCCACAGGAACCTTAATTGGACCATAATCCAAAAATTTCTGAAAATCTAGACCCTTAGGCTAAGGTCCTTTATACCCATTTCCAATTAATTCCAATTGCACATTGGAAAGTTCTTTTTGAATTTCTATTTCAGGGGAATTCATTTTAATATTATGAGAAATTTTTTATCTAAAAATATTCAAAATCTGAATATTCTCTCTCTAGAATATTTTCTCTCTCTAAGTCAAAACAGGCAAAGACAAGATCTTTTATATTTCTGAAGAGGGGATTGATATTTACAGGGGGAAGGTGCTGGACATTTTGAGAGGCTGGGGAGGAATCTTACATTCTCTCCCACTTGAAAAATACGAGATGTCCTCATCTCGCAAATTGGGAGTAATTTTGCGAGATGCACGAATATGAGACTGAGAGAAAATTTAATTAAGATTAACCACCAAGAAAAGTCTCAAAGAGAGCAAGACTCAAGACAAGAACAAAGATTTCAACTTTATTCACTCTTGGAACATATACAGTAAAGATAGAAGAACTTTTTACACTTCCATAAGCCCGTCCATCATATGGTCACAAAAGCAGCACACTCACAAGCTGCACACGTATAAGGTAACTCGTCTATGGGAATAATTCGGTCGGTTATTGCAGCACCTATCTCATTGGTATGAGGTGACCTATTAAAAGGACCTCTGAGAGGCAAGCCAAAAACGGGATAAAGGCATATCTTCTGATGAGGAAGAAAACACGCTAGTAAGAAGACCCGCTCAGAAAATCCACCATGCCTTGATGTCATCACGCAATAGTATCAGGGACCCAAACCCAAAGCTTCAATAACCATAGCCAAGCGGACATTGTTACAAAAGTGCTACCGACCCCACAGTGTTACCCTAGTTATGTCTCGATAGGTCCGCCATTTGGTCTGAGCTACAGAAGTTCCCAAGTGAGAGAAAAGTGAGCGCTCATACAGGTCTATAAAATCCTTCTTCACAGATCGCTTGCGTCTTGAAGGTGAGAAATCATCATGGATAAAACCAAGTCCTGCTACCAAGCCATAAAAGAGATTAAGAAAGAAAGGAGATCTATGGAAGTAAGATTATTGCGAGCGACAAGAAAGAGTTACGACTTATATAAAAGAAGGAACTAGCGTAACCTAGAAGCCAACAGGGTATCTTGCCACACTGAAGTTTTACCGTCTTTCCATGATTTGGGTTTGGCACATATTTCTATAGAAGGCTTACATGAAATACATTATGAACTTTGAGATAAGGAGGTAAAAGAAGCTCCTAGGCTGTCACTTACTTTCTTTGAATTCAGATATGGCCCACAGTATCTAAGGGATAACTTCTTATACTTCTCAAGAGATAAAGAACTTCTTTTGGGCCGTACTCAAATGAAGACCAAAACCTTGGTATCTCACTTCCGAACTCATCGTTCTGAATCCTTAAAACAGGTGGGGCTCCTGAGAAAGTATTCTGGGGAAAGGGTCTTCCTTTTTAAACAGAATCTTTATTTTATTTTAGAGAGAGAATAATTATAAGATCAGAAAGGGAGGTTCTCACTCCTGTATACCTCAAAGGCTGGGGGAGGAATCTTACATTCTACCCCACTTAAAAAAAATGCGAGATGTCCTCATCTCACAAAGTAGGGGACAACTCTTTTTCTTAAGATCCAATTTATTTTGGGGTTCCTTATATTCTGGTCAACCCAACAAAATACTGGGATAAATATGCCTTATATAGAACTCATCATTAAATAACAATTCATTCAGATCATATCATTCATATCTTTAACACGATAATGGTCCATTAGACAGAAAAATTTCTTCGTGAACATTCCTCCACGGGAATTTCAGTTAAGCAAGTTCTCAATTTGTCATCCCTAAACTTGATCTACCGTGTCAAGTGTTAATAGTAGCAATTTGACAGCACAATCCACTAATCTCATAGTGATTTGCTGAAATCATTATCATCATTCTAGTTATGAATATCATCACAGGGACTCGTCCCATTCATCCTCATTGTGGTTTTGCTCAGAAATCATCATTTTTCAATCAGAATCCAAATCAATTTATCAGTTCTCAAACATAATTAAAAATCATATCAACCACATTTGAATTCATCATCTGGATAGGATTAATGCTTATAATTTCAAGTCTTAGATTTACTCGTATATACTACCGATAAAGAGCTACAGTTATACCCTCGGTATATATAGGTAGTCATGAAACTTGGAACTATAAGGTAAATACCATCATGTCTAGGCCTCAAGCAAGTCAGGGTTCCATACAATTGCGGTACTTCCATTTGAAGACCCAATTACTAATTTACGAATTTTTAGTTTGAATATCAAATTGTATGAATAATATCACAAAATTACAACCTTTTTGTGCTTCTTGATAAATTTTTGACATATTTGGCCTCTCAGTTGATCTTTATTAACCAAAACGCTCTGATACCAACTGTGAGATCCCTGTTCCCACCGCGCAAGGGATTCAGGGTGCTAGCAGTGGAAGTAGCATATCTTGCGCGGGGAAAGGGTCCCACACTCGGGGCCTTGTCCACGAATATTCGGACAAGAGACTAATCCGTCGGTTTTTCCAAAACCGAACCCAAAAAAACTTCCCTTACTCATAAAACACACGCGATTCCACCAGGATAACTTTTTATTCTAACGTAGTCAAGACCATTACTGATCACGCTGATCCGACTGCACCTATAAAGATACTCGATCGGATCAAGGAAGAAACTTGCACTTGAATCATTGGGATCAACGCTTTTTTCCCCATCAAGAGGCACAACCGTTGATTCCTATCCATAGAACAATTACTATTCGAGATTTACTTTATCTATCGTAATAACAAAATTTGAGTCTCGATTTACGGATCCATCAGTCCAGCCTAACCCCATCTAAACCCATGGGTTAGCCAACCGCCCAACCACTGTAGTGATGGGATCCAATTAGGAATTTGGCTAGGTTTTATCCCGGGTACCAAGGAAAAGAGTTCCCAGGCCCCCTAGCTGGAAGTTCATGCAAACATAAAACTAGTCACACCACTTACACACCCAATATGAAATTGCCTTTTTCTCAGCATCAACTAACTTTAAAACAATCCTTTAATGAAACCATTATGTCACTAATGACAATCCTCGAAATCTCTGGTTAAATCCATATTTCCAATCATTCATTCATCGATATACTTATGACATCATTGGCAACCAGAACGCTCACCACCTGTTCACTCAGGGGCCTTTTCGATAGTTCTTAGCTCATAGTACCCGGCAATATTCTCACATATAAAAATCAAGATGGAATCCTTGTTGAAGATCAGCAAGATCAATCAACAGATCTATATAAGAGAGCCATGGACTCATCCGTTGAGAACCAACAAGGTTAATCAACCAGATCCATGCCCAGTTTTAGAAAACAACTCTTACTCCTTGTTCCAATATCTTCCACGACGCACGTGGGTATCTTCGGCGACCCAGAGCCCGAGCACCGTATGGTCAGCACCCTCTAGGATCCTTCGTCGCAGGTGACCTAACGCTTCACTCATAGGCCGCTTCCTTGGTCCCTCATCCACCGTACCGGAAGCTCACCATTTAAATCGAACCGAGGCTGGTCAAGGCCTCGGTCGACCTTGCTACGCGAGACGTCCTCCATTGACTCTCCGTCAGTAGTTGCAACTTTATCAGATTGGTCTCCATGACCTTAATCCACAAGACGATCAAAATGCTTCCCCGGCATTCTTGACATAAAACAGTCATTTACAAACAGGTCACAAAATACAGTTTCTATATCAAACTCTCGTCTTTCCACATTATCCCTCCTCCTCAGTCCACATTACTTATTCCACATTCCATTCATATGTGTACTCATTCTCATCCATTCACTCATATCGCTGACACATTATTTCACATACATATTCATTATTCTACATACACATCCATGTTCGTACATCCACATCATACATCCAATCCCATATCCGCATTCATACATACACATCCATATCCACATCCATACATCCACATCCACATCCACATCCACATTCACATCCATACATCCACATCTACATGCATACATCCATTTTCACATCCTCATTCATACATCCACATCCACATCCGTATCTACACCCATACATCCACATCCACTTCCACTTTCACATGCATACATCCACATCTACATGCATACATCCATTTTCACATCCTCATTCATACATCCACATCCACATACATACATCCACATCCGTATCTACATCCATATCCACATTCATTCATACATCCACATTCACATTCATACATACACATCTACATGCATATATCCATTTTCACATCCTCATTCATACATCCACATCCTCATTCATACATCCACATCCACATACATACATCCACATCCGTATCTACATCCATATCCACATTCATTCATACATCCACATTCACATTCATACATACACATCTACATGCATACATCCATTTTCACATTCCCATTCATATAACCACATACGCCTTCACATCTATTCTTTTACATCACATCCATTCTCGCCCTATCACAATCCATATACATCTTATCCCATCACATACACTTCTTACTTCATCCCATACACATCTTATCATACCTTAACTCATCTTATCATATCCTAACTCATCTCATATGCATCTTATCACATCTCATACACCTCTTATCACATCCTATCACATCTCATGCACATCTTATCACATCTTAACTCATCTTATCACATCCTAACTCATCTCATATGCATCTTATCACATATTATCACATCTCATACACCTCTTATCACATCCTATCACATCTCATACATATCTTATCACATCTTATCACATCTCATATGCATCTTATTGTTGAAATTTGAGCATAATGATGAGTTATGGTGGATCAAACACTTGAATCAACATCATTAACAAAGTGATTAGCAAATTATTAAGATGTAATTAGTGAATAATTAGCAAATAGATTAATGTAAGCATGGATACTCAAAAACCAGCAAATTCTCATTAGAGCTATGCCTCAATTTATAGAGTTTACATCAAGCATCAAATCCCATGGATTTCTCCATGATTCACTCCCAGAATATCTCCACCTCTTGCCTGATCCTCTCCACCTCTTCTCTTTTCCCTGAATATCTCCCAGAATAACTCCACACTCCTAAATTCTCTCATGCTACCCTTTATTGTCTCCCAGTAGATTCTTCTCACCTTTTCACAGGTTCTTTCACAATTACATCTTCTCTTTTACAGCCTCTATCCAAGAGCTTGTTCCCACACACACCCTATTCACCTGTATTTTCAACACCTCCCCTCAAGTGAATAATCCTAGCACTCCTGGACCCTATACCAAGTTTCCCTCTTACTTGATAGTCCGCGACCAGTGCCTCAAGTCCCTAAACTCCATAGTCCTTGACACACTCTCTCTCTATGTGTCCAAGGCTACTATAAGTGCCCGCGACCTTGACTAAAGTGCTCACACATACATCTACCACGTGGCCTACATCATCAGTGGCTCAGAGGTGGTTTTACTTTGTTGGAGCGGTTACATTGGGTTGTGGGGTCTCTCTCTCTCTCTCTCTCTCTCAGAAAAGATGATCCGACTCCACTTCCTTTAGAGCCTCCATGAAGTTTGCCGATGTCGTTCCTTCTTCACTGGGTTTACTGTAGAGCAGTCTCTCGCCATGTGTCCTGGCTTTCCACATTTGTGGCAAGTGAAGGTCCTCCCTCCTACTCTGCCTCTTCCTCGTCCTCGTCCTCGAGAGAATCCTCCTCGGGTGAAGAATGCTTTTTCCTCTCCTGCTATTGAGTCGAGCCCTTTCTTCTCTTTGCCTATGCTCTCTTGCTCTAGTAGAGCTGCTTCTATCTCGTGTATCTTCAATTCAGGTATATTCTTTAGTGTTGCTACAATGTTTTCATAATCTCCTTTGTCCACACTCTTCAGAAGTACAGCTAATGCTTCATCATCTTCTACCTTTTTGCCAATAGCTGCCAGCTGTTGCTTAATGCTTTTATATTTATTCAAGTGTGTGATTAAAGGCTCACTTTCCTTCATGTCCAATTTGTAGAATTGCATTAACAGATTTATCTTTGAATTTTTTGCTTGTGTACCAAATAATTTATTGAGTTCATCCCATGCATCTTTTGCCCATTGTATCCCTGTGATATGATGAATGATTTCATCAATTAAACTGAGTGCAATAAGTCCCAATGCTTTTTCATTCCTGCTCTTCCACTCATTTTCCCCTCTCTCTGGGCATTCATCTCTCCCTTCAACTAATCCCCACAGATTTTTCCTCATCAGCAAATACATGGTTTTTGTCTGCCATGTATAAAACTGTTCCCCATTAAATTTGGCTATTTCCTGTGCTGAACTCATGGTGATGTGAAGGGGGTCTTACCTCTTGATCCAATTTCAAGATTCAAGGGCAGTGTCTACCCTTTTACAACTCAATCTGGTGTTTAATAGATGATTACAATAATTTTATCAACATAAAATCACCAGAAATTACATTAAATTAAGGGTAACCAATTTGTACGGGATGGTTGGAGTATCAAACCAACTCCGATTTGTAATCTGAAGCTTTAGGGATCTGTATCAGATACCTAATGGTTAATTTGAACCCTCAATTGCACCAAAATATAGTGATTAGCGCACTGATTAATCACTGATTAGCAAATTAATGCTCTGTTTTGTGTGCAAAAAACAGAGTATGCGGGGAGTCCAGATCTGGTGCCTTCCACTTCAAATGAGCTCAAATACTTTCAAAGGCATCAATAGCAATGAGTGTAGTAGAGGATTAAGCCAAGAAACACAAGATTTGACCAAATATTGAAAGCTTAATCTCTGTTTTACCAAAGTCACCTGCAGATTTGATGAAGAGCTTGGATCTCACTACTAACTTAATGAAATTGAATTCTGTCTTCACCAGCTTGTAGAGCATGCTTGAAT
The DNA here is from genome assembly GCF_041138505.1 of Cibotium barometz. Lineage (NCBI taxonomy): Eukaryota > Viridiplantae > Streptophyta > Polypodiopsida > Cyatheales > Cibotiaceae > Cibotium > Cibotium barometz. Next base: position 58,447,334 of record NC_141047.1, on the reverse strand, counting down.
ACACCTTGGGCTAGGAGGAATTAGAAAGATTTAATCTGATGAAGTAGCAATGTCAAGAACTGCATAGAAAAAAGGCACCGGCAAAAATCACGAATTCTCCTGAATGCCTTGGCAGTTTGCTGCGCCGTTTTGATGGGCTTGAAGCCAAGGGAGTTGGCTAGCTTGTGTTAGAAGGGCTTGACCTAATTGTGAGTGTGCAAGGTGAATGAGATCCTCCACTAGCTGGGGGTACAAAGGTGAAGTGAAAAATAACTAAAATTTTGATTATTTTCTAATTATCTACTAATCTTGATTAATTAAATAATGGGCTCATAAACCTGATGGATTCTAGGCATGGCTCTGATACCATGTTGAAATTTGAGCATAATGATGAGCTATGGTGGATCAAACACTAGAATCAACATCATTAACAAAGTGATTAGTAAATGATTAAGATGTAATTAGTGAATAATTAGCAAATAGATTAATGTAGACATGGATACTCAAAAACCAGCAAATTCTCATTAGGGCTATGCCTCAATTTATAGAGTTTACATCAAGCATCAAATCCCATTAATTTCTCCATGATTCACTCCCATAATATCTCCACCTCTTGCCTGATTCTCTCCTCTTCTCTTTTCCCTGAATATCTCCCAGAATAACTCCACACTCCTAAATTCTCTCATGCTACCCTTTATTCTCTCCCAGTAGATTCTTCTCACCTTTTCACAGGTTCTTTCACAATTACATCTTCTCTTTTACAGCCTCTATCCAAGAGCTTATTCCCACACACATCCTATTCACTTGTATTTTCAACACTTATCACATCCTAACTCATCTTATCACATACTCATTCTTATCACATCTCATATAACTCTTAACTCATCCTATCACATCTCATACACATCTTATCACATCCTAATATCTTTTTATAGAATACAAGAGAATTCTTATTTTTGATATAAGATTTCTTTACGCATCAATTTATACATGAATTCCATTTAAGGAGACTAACACTTTCGAAATAAAAATCAATCTTTTATGCACCTTCCTATGCATAAACTCATTTTAAATGAGAATGACACTTTTGAATTAAAAATCAATCTTTTATGCATCTTTCTATGCATAAATTCATTTTAAAACGAGAATGAAACTTTTGGATTAAAATAAATCCTTTATGCATCTTTCCATGCATAAATCCAATTTAGTAGGAATTACACTTTTAGAATAAAAGAATTTCTCTTATGCATCTAATTTATGCATAAAATCCATTTATGATGAAAATCACACTTTTAGTATAAAAAAATATCTTTTATGCATACCTCATGCATGAAAATCAAATATGATAAAAGTAACACTTTTACATTAAAATAATAATCTTTTATGTACCTCTATGCATGAAATCCAAATATGATAAAAGTAACACTTTTATATTAAGATAATAATCTTTTATGCATACCTCTATGCATGAAACCCAAATATGATAAAAGTAAACTTTTATATTAAGATAATAATCTTTTATGCATACCTCTATGCATGAAATCCAAATATAATAAAAGTAACACTTTTATCCGAACAAGAGACTAATCCGTCGGTTTTTCCAAAACCAAACCCGAAAAAACTTCCCTTACCCGGAAAGCACGGGCGATTCCACCAGGATAACTTTTTACTCTAACGTAGTCAAGACCATTACTAATCACGCTGATCTGACTGCACCTATAAAGATACTCGGTCGGATCAAGGAAGAAACTTGCACTTGAATGATTGGGATTAACGCTTTTTTCCCCATCAAGAGGCACAGCCGTTGATTCCTATCCATAGAACAATTACTATCCGAGATTTACTTTATCTATCATAATAACAGAAATTGAGTCTCGATTTACGGATCCATCAGTCCAGCCTAACCCCATCCAGTCCCATGGGTTAGCCAACCGCCCAACCACTGTAGTGATAGGATCCAATTAGGAATTTGGTTAGGTTTTGTCCCGGGTACCAAGGAAAAGAGTTCCCAGGCCCCCTAGCCGGAAGTTCATGCAAACATAAAACTAGTCACACCACTTACACACCCAATATGAAATTGCTTTTTCTCAGTATCAACTAACTTTAAAACAATCCTTTAATGAAACCATTATGTCACTAATGACAATCCTCGAAATCTCTGGTTAAATCCATATTTTCAATCATTCATTCATCGGTGTACTTATGACATCATTGGCAACCAGAACGCTCACCACCTGTTCACTCAGGGGCCTTTTCGATAGTTTTTAGCTCATAGTACCCGGCAATATTCTCACATATAAAAATCAAGATGGAATCCTTGTTGAAGATCAGCAAGATCGATCAACAGATCCATATAAGAGAGCCATGGACTCATCCGTTGAGAACCAGCAAGGTCAATCAACCAGATCCATGCCCGGTTTCAGAAAACAACTCTTACTCCTTATTCCAATATCTTCCACGACGCACGTGTAGGTATCTTCGGTGACCCAGAGCCCGAGCACCGTATGGTCAGCACCCTCTAGGATCCTTCGCAGGTGACCTAACGCTTCACTCATAGGCCGCTTTGTTGGTCCCTCATCCACCGTACTGGAAGCTCACCATTTAAATCGAACTGAGGCTGGTGAAGACCTCGGTCGACCTTGCTATGCGAGACGTCCTCCATTGACTCTCCATCAGCACAGTTGCAACTTTATCAGATTGGTCTCCATGACCTTAATCCACAAGACGGTCAAAATGCTTCCCCAGCATTCTTGACATAAAACAGTCATTTACAAATAGGTCACAAAATACAGTTTCTATATCGAACTCTCGTCTTTCCACATTATCCCTCCTCAGTCCACATTACTTATTCCACATTCCATTCATATGTGTACTCATTCTCATCCATTCACTCATATCGCCGACACATTATTTCACATACACATTTATTATTCTACATACACATCCATGTTCGTACATCCACATCATACATCCAATCCCATATCCACATTCATACATACACATCCATATCCACATCCATACATCCACATCCAGATCCACATTCACATCCATACATCCACATCTACATGCATACATCCATTTTCACATCCTCATTCATACATCCACATCCACATACATACATCCACATCCGTATCTACACCCATACATCCACTTCCACTTTCACATGCATACATCCACATCTACATGCATACATCCATTTTCACATCCTCATTCATACATACACATCCACATACATACATCCACATCCGTATCTACATCCATATCCACATTCATTCATACATCCACATTCACATTTATACATACACATCTACATGCATATATCCATTTTCACATCCTCATTCATACATCCACATCCACATACATACATCCACATCCGTATCTACATGCATATCCACATTCATTCATACATCCACATTCACATTCATACATACACATCTACATGCATACATCCATTTTCACATTCCCATTCATATAACCACATACGCCTTCACATCTATTCTTTTACATCACATCCATTCTCGCCCTATCACAACCCATATACATCTTATCCCATCACATACACTTCTTACCTCATCCCATACACATCTTATCATATCTTAACTCATCTTATCACATCCTAACTCATCTCATATGCATCTTATCACATCTTATCACATCTCATACACCTCTTATCACATCCTATCACATCTCATACACATCTTATCACATCTTAACTCATCTTATCACATCCTAACTCATCTCATATGCATCTTATCACATCTCATACAACTCTTATCACATCCTATCACATCTCATATACATCTTATCACATCTCATATGCATCTTATCACATCCTAACTCATCTTATCACATCCTAACTCATTCCATACTCATTCTTATCACATCTCATATAACTCTTAACTCATCCCATCACATCTCATACACATCTTATCACATCCTAATATCTATTTATAGAATACAAGAGAATTCTTATTTTTGATATAAGATTTCTTTATGCTACAATTTATGCATAAATTCCATTTAAGGAGACTAACACTTTCGAAATAAAAATCAATCTTTTATGCACCTTCCTATGCATAAATTCATTTTAAATGAGAATGACACTTTTGAATTAAAAATCAATCTTTTATGCATCTTCCTATGCATAAATTCATTTTAAAATGAGAATGACACTTTTGGATTAAAATAAATTCTTTATGCATCTTTCCATGCATAAATCCAATTTAGTAGGAATTACACTTTTAGAATATTAGAATTTCTCTTATGCATCTAATTTATGCATAAAATCCATTTATGATGAAAATCACACTTTTAGTATAAAAAAATATCTTTTATGCATACCTCTTATGCATGAAAATCAAATATGATAAAAGCAACACTTTTATATTAAAATAATAATCTTTTATGCATACCTCTATGCATGAAATCCAAATATGATAAAAGTAACACTTTAATATTAAAATAATAATCTTTTATGCATACCTCTATGCATGACATCCAAATATGATAAAAGTAAACTTTTATATTAAAATAATAATCTTTTATGCATACCTCTATGCATGAAATCCAAATATGATAAAAGTAACACTTTTATATTATAATAATAATCTTTTATGCATACCTCTATGCATGAAATCCAAATATGATAAAAGTAACACTTTTATATGAAAATAATAATCTTTTATGCTACCTCTATGCATGAAAATCAAATATAATAATCAATATGCATCTTCTATGCATAAAAAAGATACTTTTAGAGTATAGAATTGATAGGAATTACTCTTTTAGCATAAAATTTAATTACTAGAAATCCTCTTTTTCTTAATTCATCAATTATGCATAACATAAAAATTAATTTCTCCATGATTACAATAAAATTCTTTCAATTAATCTAGGATGATAATTCCTAGAATATGGTAGGAAGTCCTCTTTTCATGCTTTGAATGAAATTATTTTATGTGTAATTTTTATAAAAATTTTGCCATAGCTCTGCTGCTATGACTGATAAATCTTAATTTATTTTGAAGAATAAAGCTTATCATTAAGGAAATGATTAGAATGATCCCTAATTGGATCATTAACCCAATAATTGATTGAATCATCAATATTCATGAAATACATAAACTAAAAGCATAGAAAAAAGCCATTAATTTGACCTCAAGCATAGATTAATCTTGGATTAAGGAAAAGCTTTATGAAAAGCTTCATTTGGATTGAGAATGGGTCATGAGTATGACCATTTCTTGAGTGAGAGAGAGAAATTACATAAAAACCATTAGAATTAAGCATAAATGGAAACTTATGTAATTCTTTACTATCATTAATCAATTAACTTCAATAGCATTCATCAAATTATGTAATTCTTCACTACCATTCATCAATTAACTTCAATAGCATTCAAAAACCATTCCAATTAAGCTTCTCAAGCTTGAGAGGGGTTGAGAAGAGAGAAACATTGAGAAATTTTTTGGACCGAAAACGCGTTTCGGGCGCGTCTCGACCTCCGTTTTTCAGAAAGCAGGCGATTTTGAGCATTGCGGGTAAATCATCGATTCTCTGCAGAACTCTGTTTTAAGAACTGCAGGAAGACAGATTGACTGTGCAGACACTGTGGGTGCTGCAAAGAGGTCAACAGTTGCCATTGGGTGTATGTATGCATATTGAAGTCACTTGTTGTGACATTTGAGAGTACTACAGCACCACTGCAGAAAATACAGCAGTTTGTGCAGGATAAATCAGAGTGCTGTTTCTGGTAAAATTGTGTGTTTGGCAAGATGTCAAATGATGGGATAACCCAGATTGTGGCTGAGAAGCTTGATAAGAATAACTTCCATGCTTGGAGGTTCAGGTTGACGAATTTCCTGATGGGAAAGGGCTATTGGGACTGCGTAGAAGGTGAGCATGAAGAGGCACTAGAGATATCGGACATAAATTCGACTGCTGCTGGCAGATGTGAAAGAGTTTAAAGACTGGAACCAAGGAGCCAGGAAAGTTATGTATTAGCTTTCCATTAGTATACAGGACACCATGATTGGGCACATTCAGGATGCCAAGTCCCCCAAGGAGGCGTGGGACACCTTGGTAAAGCTCTATGAAACAAATACCAAGGCACGTAAGATACAGTTGAAGAATGAACTTCATACTGTGGAGAAAAAGAGCATGTCTGTGAATGAAGATAAAGGGTATTGTGGAATCCCTTGCATCTATTGGTGTGTCAGTAGATGATGATGACAAGGTGGAAGTCTGTCTACGTGGTCTCGGGCCACAATACAAGGCGTTCAAGACGTCTTCAGACTCGGGAAAACATTCCTAACTTTACAGATTTGGTGTCTATGCTGATTATAGAAGAGAAGAGCTTGGGTAAAGACCAACAGTCTTCACAAACCAAAAATAGTTCGGAGCAACAGGCCTTCTACACAAGTTCAGGAAGAGGACGAGGTAGAGGAGGCCGTGGACGCGGTCAAGGAGGTGGCTGAACAGGTAATCAGAATTATGGCCAGCACAGCAGCAACAACAACAGTCCCAGAATACACAACAATAACAACAACAACACGTAGGTGGAAGAGGCAGATTCAGAGGTAGGGGGAGTCAAAGAGGCCATGGAAATTGGCAAAGGTAGTATAATGATGCACGTGAATGCTATTATTGTGGTAAGCCTGGACATGTGCAGGCAGAATGTTATAAGAAGCAGGCTGACATGCAAAATGGGAAAGTGCAGCAAAACAACTATGCATCCTCAAGCAGAAATAATGAGGACAATGAAAGGTTGTTTGTTATGCAGCCTGTCGTGAATGCCATGTCTGAAAATGTTAAAGTAGCACAAAAAGATGATGTATGGTATGTGGATTCAGGTGCTTCAAACCACATGACAAGTCATGGGGAGTGGTTCAAGGAGATGAAAAACCCAAAAAGACCAGGTTTTGTGGAAACAGGGGATGACACTGCTCATCCAATTGCCCATATTGGAGATGTGCCATTGTCTATGCAAGATGGCAAAGTGAAGTACCTCGCAAATGTACTTCACGTTCCAAACATAACAAAGAATCTGGTTTCAGTTGGCCGCCAGATGATTGAGCAGGGTTTGCAGGTTAGGTTTAACCCTGATGGTTGTTATGTTGAAGACTTTAAAGATAAGTGCAGGTTAGTTGCAAAAGGCAACAGAGTGGGCAGAATGTTTACATTGAATGTAGACATGCCTGAGATGAGTGCTGCAATGTTTGCAAATGGTTCAGGAATTGTTGCAGACATAGACATTTGGCATAAAAGGATTGGACATGTAAATGTGCAGAGATTGAATTCTATGCAGACTAAAGGAATTGTGACAGGGCTGCCAAAATTTAAAGTGGAAGGTATGCAGACAATATGTGAAGCATGCCAATTTGGAAAGCAAACAAAGCATATATTTTCACATAACAGATATGTGAGCAGAAATGCACTAGATGTTGTGCATTCAGATGTATGGGGTCCTACGAAGACCATGTCTATGGGAGGCTTCAGGTATTATGTGACTTCCATTGATGACCACACAAGGAAAGTGTGGGTATATTTCATGAAGGAGAAGAGTGAGGTGTTCACTCACTTTCAGAATTTCAGAGTTTTCGTTGAAAAGCAAACAGGAAAATATATAAAGTGCCTAAGGTCAGATGGAGGGGGAGAGTACTTCTCCAATGAGTTCTCTGAATTTTTGAAGAAGAATGGTATTCGGAGACAGTTTACATGCAGATACACTCCGCAGCAAAATGGAGTTGCTGAGCGAAAAAACAGGCACATTGCTGAGATTGCACAAGCATTGATGGAAGAGAAGAATATGCCGCATAGCTATTGGGCTGAGGCTGTTTCTACAGCAGCCATACATGATGTAACTCCAGAGGAGAGGTTTACTGGCAGAAAACCAGATTTGTCTCATCTGAAAGTCTTTGGATGCATTGCATATGTGCATGTGCCAGATGAGCTGAGAACTAAGCTGGATTCGAAAGCTGAAAAATGTGTGTTTATTGGATATTCCCTTGAGCAAAAGGGATACAGGTGTTATAACCCTGCTACACGTGAGTTGAGGGTAAGCAGGGATGTTGTCTTTGATGAGATGAGCAGCTAGTATGCTGCTGAATAAGAAGCTGTTGGGACTGATGTGAGTGGAAGTGTGGTTGCACAGAATGCAGGTCAGCAATCACAGTCTTTGAGTGGACCAGGAGAGTCCTCATCTAGTGGGTCTGTTGATAGACCATGGAGTGGCAGGCTGCATCATAATACCAGTCCTGCAAATGTGATTAGTACATCACGTAAAGGAAAAGAGAAAGTGGTTGAGCCTCTTGGTATGCCTGATATTTCTGCAGGGCATTCTCATGTTGATGGAGAGTCTCCAATTGAATGCTTCTCAAGCTTGAGAGGGATTGAGAAGTGAGAAACATTTTGAGATTAAGAAAAAAGACCATAAACCACACTTTACCTCTTAATTTGCTTGATTCTTTAGTCTATGGAGAGGCCCCCAACCAATCAATTGGTTTAGTATGTTGATGAAGACTCGAAGGAAGGTTGAAGAGAGAGAGAAGCTCCAATCTCTTCAATTTGTAGAGGATAATAGAAAATATGCTTATTTTAGAGTAATACCGGCATAGTTTAGTTCACAAATGAGAATACAAAAGAATGACTAGTGGCTCAGATATGAGCCTTGATGAGGAGCTTATTGGGATCCTAGCTATGAGAACACCTGGTGTAAAGAAGGCTATGGAAGCCATGAATGAAAAGCTCCGAAGATCTGGGAGAGTGAAAAATCCTATGCAGAGATTTACCTATGATGGTTATGTGGCACATCACTATGCATATATGGCAAAGGTTGTGCAGGTTGTTGAGCCCACATGCATTGAAGAGGCTGTTGGAAATGTGTGTTAGGAGAAAGCTATGGATGAGGAGATGAATGCACTATATGAAAATGAACCTTGGGACTTAGTGCAATTGCCTGAAGGCAAGAAAGCCATTGGATGCAAGTGGGTGTACAAAGTAAAACATAACAATGATGGAAGCATAAATAGGTACAAGGCTAGATTGGTAGCCAAAGGATATGCGCAGACATATGGCATTGATTATGAGGAAACTTTCAGCCCAGTTACCAATATGGCAACAGTGAGAGTTATAGCAGTTGCTACATCAAAGCAATGGTCTTTACAGCAGATGGATGTAAAGAATGCATTCTTGCATGGGGATTTGCAAGAAGAGGTGTATATGTTGTAGCCACCTGGTTATGAGGATGTGAGTCACCCCCGAGCATGTTTGTAGGTTGAAGAAAGCCTTATATGGCTTAAAACAAGCACCAAGAGCATGGTCTGACAAGATTTCTGAATATCTTGTCACTATTGGCTTTCATGTAGCCAATGCAGATTTCTCGCTGTATGCGATACATGGTGATAGAGGGGTTGTGCTTGTTGTTATCTATATAGATGACTTGATCATTACGGGGGACCATGATGCAGAGATCTTTGATGTAAAGATCTTGCTTAGACAGAAATTTGAGATGAAGGATCTAGGGGAGCTCAGATATTTCTTGGGCATTGAGGTGATTAGGTCACCACATGGTATTGGATTACTGCAGAGGCAGTATGGCTTGGACATGTTGTCCAAGTATGGTATGACAGGCTGTAAGCTTATCTCAGTGCCATTGGATCAGAATGGAAAGTTGAGTGCAGATTCAGGAGATATTTTGGAGGATCCTACTATGTATAGGCGCGTAGTAGGAAGCTTGATATACATGACGATCACCAGGCCAGATTTGAGCTATGCTGTTGGGTTGGTGAGTCAGTTTATGCAGGTTCCACGGAAACCGCATTTGGATGCAGTGAGACGCATACTGAGGTATGTGAGGTCTACTTTGCATTGTGGACTATTCTATGAGACTAGGACAGAGATATGTGTACATGGGTACACAGATTGGGCTGGTAGTATCTCAGATAGAAGATCTACCAGTGGATTCATGTTTTCTTTGGGGAGTGTTGCTGTGACTTGGAGCAGCAAGAAGGAGCCTACGGTTACTCTATCCAGTAGTACAGAGGAGCTGCTATGGCAGCATGTGAGGTAGCTTGGTTGAGAAAGCTACTTGGAGATTTGGGTCTATGAGTGGATAGACAAGTTGTCATTTTCTGTGACAACATTAGCAATATACAGTTGGCCAGGAACCCAGTCTTTCATGCTCGCACGAAGCATATAGAGGTCCACTACCATTTTGTAAGAGAGAAGGTCTTGTGTGGCAGGAGACCTTGACCTTGTTTATGTCAGCACAGAGGATCAGGTAGCTGACATCTTCACCAAAGCATTGGGTACAGAGAAGCTCCGCAGATTCAGGGCTTCACTTGGTGTACATGAGATGGAGTTGAGCTCGAGGGGGAGTGTTGAGATATCGAGCTCCTCTAGTGAGGCGGTGGACACTGATGACCCGCCTGGGGGATAGGCCCCACACTTACACCACTGGCATGGTTGGTGAGATCATGGGAGATATGGGGCCAGTGGGATGACAGGCTATGTGACAGCCATTCTAGAGACTGGCATAGTTATAGCGCCAGCTCATTTAGTTGGGTTCACACTATAGAGAACCCGTGTATGTATTGGTTGAGTACCTTTCATATTATGTGTACTCTTATCTTGTATATGGTGTGTTGAGTGTTGAGTGAAGAAGGAGAAGATTTTCAGCCTCTCACCTTGTGTGTTCTCTATTAGGGTTTTGTGAGTGTGTGTGTGCTTGCAAGAGCTCAAGCTCTCTTCCCCCTTGCATCTTTTCAATCATTAATCCAATAATGGATTGAATCATCAATATTCATGAAATACATAAACTAAAAGCATAGAAAAAAGTCATTACTATGGCCTCAAGCATAGATTAATCTTGGATTAAGGAAAAGCTTTATGAAAAGCTTCATTTGGATTGAGAATGGGTCATGAGTATGACCATTTCTTGAGTGAGAGAGAGAAATTACATAAAAACCATTAGAATTAAGCATAAATGGAAACTTATGTAATTCTTTACTATCATTAATCAATTAACTTCAATAGCATTCATCAAATTATATAATTCTTCACTACCATTCATCAATTAACTTCAATAGCATTCAAAAACCATTCCAATTAAGCTTCTCAAGCTTGAGAGGGGTTGAGAAGAGAGAAACATTGAGAAATTATAGAAAAGATCAAAATTCACCATTTACCTTACAAATTGCTTGATTCTTTGTTCACGGTAGAGGCCCCTAACCAATCAGTTGGTTTAGTATGTTGATGGAGCCACCAATGGGGATTGAAGAAAGAGGGAAGCTCCAATTTCTCCAATTTGGAGAGAATTTTAGAGAATAGTAAAAATTAGCATTATTTCAGTATAATTCTAGTATAGTAAAATTCTCCTATTTTTTTTTCAAAAATTCATGTTCTATTTATAGGAGAGGGAAGCTCTAACCAAAGCTAACTGATTTCTAGAATTTTTTAGATTTCAGTTTGGTTGAATTTGGACTAGATTTGGACCTAGTTTGGTTTCTTTTTTATTCGGTTTGGTTCCATTTTGATTTGGTTTGGTTCAAGAGAGAGGAGAGATAAAAATATCACAATTTTGAAGATTTAAAACTCAATTGCACATGTGAAGTAGGCGCCTCATTAAAGGGACTCCCCTTCCTTACATATGTGTCAAAATGGAATCATTATATCCAAAATATATCATATTTTTGATATTACTCATAGTTTCTTAATAAACCTTGTACATAGTCAACTCTTCATCTTATGTGAGCATTTACTCATTTTTGGGTATCTTCTTTTACAAATTGGATTTATCTCCTCCCCACACATGGATTGATCCTATTGGCACACAGGAACCTTAATTGGACCATAATCCAAAAATTTCTGAAAATCTAGACCCTTAGGCTAAGGTCCTTTATACCCATTTCCAATTAATTCCAATTGCACATTGGAAAGTTCTTTTTGAATTTCTGTTTCAGGGGAATTCATTTTAATATTATGAGAAATTTTTCTATCTAAAAATATTTAAAATTTGAATATTCTCTCTTTAGAATATTTTCTCTCTCTAAGTCAAAACAGGCAGAGACAAGATCTTTTATATTTCTGAAGAGGGGATTGATTACAGGGGGAAGATGCTGGACATTTTGAGAGGCTGGGGAGGAATCTTACAGATCTGGTTGATTGACCTTGCTGGTCCTCAACAATGGATAAGTCCATGGCTCTTTTATATGGATCTGGTAGTTGATCTTGTTAATCTTCGACGGAGATTCTATTTTGATTTTTATAAGTGAATATATTGCCGGGTACTATGAGCTATGAACTATTGAAAAGGCCCATGAGTGGTGGTGAGCGTTTTGGTTGCCACCAATGATGCCATAAGTACACGAAAAAATTAGAAATTAGGATTCAACCGAATTAATTTTGGAGGATTATGATCAGTGATACTGTAGTTTCATTAAACGATTGTTTTAAAGACAGCTGAATCTGTGAAAAAGGCAATTTCATATTGGGTGTGTAAGTGGTGTGACTAGTTTTAAGTTTGTATGAATATCCGGCTAGAGGGCTTGGGAAGTCTTTTCCCTGGTACCCGGGATAAAACCTAACAAAATTCTTAAATAGATCCCATCACAATGGTTGGGCGATTGGCTAACCCATAGGACTGGATGGGGTTAGTGGGGTTAGGCTGGAGTGATGGATCCCTAAAATGAGACTCAATTTCATTATGGTACAATAGATGAAGTAAATATCGGATAAAATTTGTTCTATGGAAAAGAATCAACGGCTGTGCCTCTTAATGAGGAAAAAAGCATTGGTCTCTATAATCCAAGTGCAAGTCTTTTCCTTGATCTGACTATGCATTAGGAATTTTTTGGACCCAAAAAGGGCCTCCTAAGGATTCCTAATTTTAAGGGATTGGAGCTTAAAAAGCTGGGCTGCTTAAGGGAGACAAAGGCTGTGACCCCTATTTTTTGCCTTGCCACATCAACCATATCCCCCTAGTTTCACTTTTTAAAGGGAATATTCTCATACTCTCTCTCTTACTTTTTGACTTTTCTCATACCTTCTTACTTTTTGAATTTCTTATCTTCTTTTACAAATTGAATCTTTCTTGTCAGTTTGAAATCTCCTTTCTCATTAACTCCCACCATATCTCCCTTCCACATGAGCAAAACATTCTCGTATTTAGGTGGGCCCCAAAAAGTGAAAATTTTTTATTTTTTTATTTTTTTACATTTTGAGGTGGAAAAAACATCACCCAACCAATATGTATGATGAAAATAAAATTTTTCCTCCAAAAAGCTTGTAATTCAAGGGTCACGTCAGAAGCCTGTCGGAGCCAATACATCCATAGCTAACTGTCAGGTCCCCACAACCCCATAAACATAACTAACTGTCAAGAACCACTACATCCATGAGATCCTGAAATTGTGGGGACCCCAAAAATTATTATTTTTAAATTTTTCTCATAAATATAATTTATTGATGAAAAAATCCATGTTAGTATATTTGTATATCAAAAATATCATTTTCTACTTAGAAAAACAAATTTGTGTTAAACCTTGCAACAGCAAAGTTTTAATAGCCTCTCTCTCTCTCTCTCTCTCTCTCTCTCTCTCTCTCTCTCTCTCTCTCTCTCTCTCTCTCTCTCTCTCTCTATGAGGATCTCTCTGCTTTAGCTTCTTCCTCTGCTTAGCTATGGAGCCTTTACTGTGTGTGTAGCCCCTTGTGAAGCTAGAAAACGAAAGGTTGATTTACACATTCGTATTCCTGAAGAGTATGGCAGCTCTTAAAAAACCCATCCTACTGATGCACAATCTGTCCAAGCTCGTAGGATAGCTAAGTAGAAAAATCTAGATCTTTGGGTTAATGGGCATCTCTATCCAGTTGACCCTCCATGAAGAGCAAACCCTCCTTTCCGCAATTTATCATCTTTTATGTGGTGAAGGAGAGCTTGGCTTGTTAGGATACTGCAGAAGATTGACTACAAGTGGAGCTTGGCAAACCCATATTCTCCATGTGGAGTACCCAAGGGATGGAGAAATCATATTATAAAGCAAGAGGGGTTTATTTCAAAAATACAAGACATGGAGGTGGAGCTTCTGCAAGAGGAACACGTACAAAGTATCTACAAGAGATGTTCAATTGGTTTTATCGCACAACCTTTGGAAGGGTATTGGTTAGGGAGCCGGCCCAACAATCTAAGCTTGCGTAAGAGGCACGCAAGGCTACAAAAAGTCATGCTCGGCTTTAATGGTTGTAGACTAATGCTCCCCATAGGCATGGTGCTTGGCATGCACGAATGAGGAGACAAGGGAGGCGTTGGGTTGTGCACGCACCAGCATAAATCTAGATGTAATAAGGCTAAGAAAATAAGTTTAGTTAGGTCTTTTTTTTCCCTTAAAAAAAACTATTAATAGTTCCTTCTCTCACTTCATTTTCATTTCACTTTTTTAAAGAGCTTGAGCTCAAGATCTATGTAGACACCCATGTAAGGACATCAGCACATCACCACATTAGCATAGTCATACATGGATATGGCATGCACCAAGAACACTGCACGTGTTACCATGCCTTCACAAAACACAGTGCAAGGCACCCAACGACCAAATATACTGGCGACACCACGGACGAGAGGGACCCCTTGGATTCTAGGACACGCCCAATGGGATCACCAGAGTCCAACCCTCCTCCCACAGCAACACCAACTCACACACATGCAGGCCCTTCTAGTGGGAGAAAGCGTGTGAAGAAGACCCCACAATGCAGCCACCCCAGAGATCAAGACAGAGAAGCCGATTGATGAGCAGTTTGACTGGGTTGGTGAAAAAATTCCTACATTGCGCAGCACCATAGGTGGCAAGACCCTACTACCAGGACAGGGTCCCCTACCTCCCCGGGAGGAACTTGATACACAGGTACCACAGCAACAAGAGGAGGAGGATTCAGACTATGAGAGAGACCAAGAGGAGGTTCCTGCAAGTGCGTGCAAGAGTAGAAAGGTCAAGCTCTTCAAGCCAAGGAAGTCCCAATCTCACCCCAATGCACTAACACAACAGAGAGAGCTCCAAGGAGAAGGATGCGCCAAGGGCATAGGGCTCTACAAGAAATCAAGTTTTACTAGAGGAACACTGAGTTGCTGATAAGAAGAGCCCCTTTCGCTCGCATAGTGAAGGAGATTCTCCAACGATATAGAATAGAGTTTCGTGTGCAGGGGATTGCCCTTAAAGCATTGTAAGAAGCCTCCGAGGCTTACCTTGTTGGGCTTTTTAAAGACACCAACCTCCTTGCAATACATGTAAAGAGGATTACCATATTGGCCAAGGACATGCAACTAGCTCGGCGCATTCGAGGCGAGCGAGACACAATCTAGAGATCTTAGATGTTAACCTTTTTTTTGAAGCAACTCTTTTGTTTCAAACCCCCCTTTGTAACAAGCCTATCTGGCTTTCATTTGTAACCTTCTGATGATAATTAAAATTTTAAGTTTCTCTTACAATGTCTCGGTGTCATCATGTTTGTTTAACATGGAGTGTCTATCATTTACGTTTGACAGAAAGTGCAATCAAGGCATGAGCTTACGCATCTTTACCATTCCAACGAGCTTGTTCAGCAGTGGGTAAAATAGTAGCAACAACAGTAGAGCTACTAAAACCTGTAACATCGTCAACAGATCCTACATCCACAGAACTTGGACGTACATCCATACCCTGCACAATGTTCCACACTCCTTTTGCAACCAAAACATGCTGCATCATGTATGCCCAAAGTGGGTAGTTGCTGTCTCCATCCAGTTTGTCATCAACAGGACAACATGCGAAATACATCATTGATGTTATCAGCCATGGCCCACTGACTGAAACTGATGCAAAAGCTACCTGTAATGAAGCAAAGACTGAACAGAAAGCAACTCGTGCTATGTAGCACGGTCCACAATAGAATTCGATGCCTGTTTTGTAGAAAACTGCACTGTCAAAATTTTTGCACAAAATGACGAAAACACCTGTGCAGAACTTGTAATGCAAAAACGGAGCCCGAAATGACCTCAGATGTAATTTCTGAGAACGCAAAGCCCTACGAGTATATCTACAGAGTATAGGGACTGCCAGCACTCGTGAGAGCTCACCTCAATCGGAGAACGTGAGTCGGAGGGTACTAGCGGCGTAGCCCTAGGAGCCGATGCCTGCTCTAATACCAATTGTTGGAATTAGGGCTGCAAGAAAGCACACAAAGCTTGGAGAAGAAGAAGCAAGAATGCACACAACACACAGTGTATTAGATTGTGTCAATGTACAAAAGATTAGTTAGCCCTAGAATAATGGACGTATATACAAGCCGAGGGAAAAAACCTCCTAAAGAGGAAAAAAGTGCCCCGGCGGTCCTAAGTGTGTTCACACACATCACTGCCTATATATATGGCAACAAAACGACAGATATGACAATTGAGCTTAAGGAAACTAGAGCTCGATACTCGAAGGGTGAGAGCTGAGCAAAAGGAAACGGGAAGTTTAAACCCACTTCAATGACGAGGTAAGGAACTAGAATTGGTCATGGGAAGAAGTGAGGGAGAAATTCCAAACTTGGAACCCATAAATGAGGAATCCAGAGCAGAGGAAGGTTTTACAACCATAGAAGAGGAGGATAACCTAACAAGTGGCGGGCAAAGTAGAGAACCGTCTGTACACCAAAAAGGATATTGAGCAAATGATCAATCACCCTACGTTCCTACAAGACATGGAACTTCTGATTCTGCAAAGACGTACACGAAGGTGACTAATGATGAGCCACTCTAAGCTATAGCAGCAGGACCATCCCATGGACCAAAAATACCTTTAAGAGCCAATACAGGAAGGGGACGAGGTCTAGGAAGGGGGGGAGCAATTCATCAAAGGCCAAGGATGGATCCAACCATGGACCTTAATGATGCAGCCACAAGGACAGACCTATTAAATATGGCGGCAAAGATGCGCCGAGGAATGGTCAGAGAACTAGGCACTGCTCTAGAATCCTGACCCTCCTGGATGAAACCACATATCATTTCCAAACTGTCCATAAATTCTCTGGAGATGGAGATCCTATCCAACATGTACAGATTTTTGAATCCACCTGTGAAACCTGCGAGCCTGTCAGTGATGTGATAATGATTCATGCCTTCTCACTGACCTTGGAAATTAATGAAGGGGGTACCACCTAAGTTAGTGTAACATACGATTCCAATCATGGAAGGGTCGAGACCAACTAGGCAGAAACCATACCAGATAAATCCTAAGTATGCGGCAATTGTAAAGGAGGAAATAGACAAGCTCATTGCTACGGATTTCATCTATGAAACCAAACATACGGATTGGTTTTCACCAATCGTGATAGTGCCGAAAAGAATGGAAAACTTAGGGTATGTGTTGATCTTAAATAAGGTCAACGCAGCCACTAGGAAAGAACATTATCCCCACTGCCCTGTAGTACGGAACATGTTTTGGAAAGAGTGGCTAGGGATGAAGCTTACAGCTTCTTGGATGGATTCTCCGGTTATAATAATCAGGTGTCCATAGCACCAGAGGACCAGCACAAGACAGCTTTCAATACAATGTGGGGGACATTTGCATACAAGGTTATGCCCTTCGGCCTCACCAACGCCCTAGCAACATTTCAACGGATGTGCACAGCCTTCAAGGACTACTTACAAAAGTGGTTGGAGGTATTCATTGATGATCTGTGTGCACACTCTCGATGGGCAGACCATCTGGCCTGCCTTTAGGAAAGTGTTCGAGTGATGTCAATTATATCGCATATCCCTAAACCCTTTAAAGTCTCAGTTTTGGGTCAAGCATGGTGTGATATTGGGACACATTGTCTCAAAGAATGGTATATCCATGGATGATAGCAAGGTTAAGTTGATATTGGAGCTGCTACACCCACCAATTATAAGGGTGTGCAAAGATTTATGGGCCATGTGGGGTATTATCACTGCTTCATAATTTTCTATGCTGAAATAGCCATACCATTGTACAATTTTCTCATTGTCTTTGAATGGACCGAGGAATGCTGGAAGCATATGATCGACTGAAGCAAGCATTGGCTAGTGAACCAATTCTACAAACCCCCAATTAGGATCTCATATTTCACGTCCATATTGATGCATCAAATTTTGCTATTGGTTGTGTACTAGACCAGCCTGGTGAGTTCAAATTGGACTATCCCTGGTCTGCTTCCAGCTAAATGATGTGGAGGTGAACTACACCACCACAAAGAGGGAAGGATTGGCCATGGTTTATGCCATCAAGAAATATCGACATTACCTCTTGGCCAACAAATTCCTGTTCTTTGTGGACCATCAAGCCTTATTATACCTAGTGAATAAGCCTTGCACCACGGGGAGAATTACACAATGGTTGTTATTATTGTTGGAATTCGACTTTACAGTCAACGGGGTAAGAAAAGGAACATAGCATGTGTTAGCCGATCATATGTCAAGAATTCCAAATGGAGAACCAACAAAACTGGTGTTGATGATGATCTCCTTGATGCTTGTTTGTTCAAGTTGGACATGGTACCCAAATGGAGTGAGGAAATCTCAAATTATCTAGCTTATGGTTTTTCACAAGAAATACCTTTGAACAAATATAAAATGCGGCGGCTTATCAAGATTGCTGCACCTTATCGGGGCTGATTGCAGGAGAACTATATAAGCTAGGAAAAGATAATGTGCTAAGAAGATATGTTAGAGAAGATGAGTTCGTCACTCACCATATTAGATGAAGCTCATTCAGGGATAAAAGGCAGGCATTTTGTTGGAGAGATCATAGCTCAAAAAGTGCTTTAAGAAAGACTACGGGGGCCTACGTTATTCGGAGACACTATAGAATTTGTCAAAAGATGCGAAGAATGTCAATGTTTCGCCATCCCACCACAACAAAAGGACAAGATGCTGCTCACCCCTATTATTTGTAAGACAACCATTCAAGAAATGGGGAGTAGATTTTGTTGGATCTATTAGTCCAACGGCATATCCATCCCAAGCCCGATACGTGATCGTGGGCCACAGACTATTTCACAAAATGGGTAGAAGCCAAAGCCTCAAAGAGAGCTGATGCACGAACAATAGCAAAATTTTTCTATGAACAAATTATCTCGAGGTTCAGTTGCCCATTAGAATTAGTTAGTGATCGCAACTCACATTTTATTAATGAGGTGATTGATCATTTACTTGCGGGATTCTTAGTGGTCTATCGAAAATCATCACCTTATTATCCACAGGCCAATGGTCAAGCAGAGAGTACAAACAACATTTTGTGTACTACCTTGACAAAAACCTTGGAAGCAAGTCGAATAGACTCGAAACATAAGCTGACAGCAGCCCTATGGGCTAACATCATATAAGGTAGCGACGACGACGAGGTACACTCCCTTTCGTCTAGCTTATGGTGTTGAAGTAGTTATGCCCATGGAATACTTAGTCCTCCCAAGCTTAAGACTAGGCTGATAGCATCACATGGACTCATGGTCGAAAAACTACGCAAGAAACATTGGTTCGATAAAAATCTAAAGCAAAAAGAACTGGAAACGGGGGACCTTGTCCTCATGCATGGTGTCGAGCACTAGGAAAAAGAAACTCAAATACCGAGGCCATTCTGAGTATCGGAGGTTACACCTTAAGGGTCTGTTTGAATTGAGACAATTGACGGCATACAAATGGAGTGTTATGTCAATGGAAGTAAATTAAAAAAATATTTTGGACCACTGACCCAAGAGATGCTCTTGCAAGAATATCTCTTAAAACAACAGAAAAAAACAGCTGGCAAAGGAAAAAATCGAGTAGGCTCAAGAAGAAGCTAAGGCTAGGGAGGCCAAAGCCAAACAATTAAATAGACTGATACATGTCAACATGGCTTCTATGACTCTCTTGGATGAAGAGGAATGAAACATTGAGCCAGCATGACTCAAGGTGGGACTTACTACAGCTAAAGGCCATGCAACAAGCATTGCATTAATAGATACGGGGTCAAGTCATAACTTGATCTTGTATGAAATCTAGGTCGCATTAGATAGACCACACCTTGAACCCAGTGATGCGCAAGTACGTAGTGTTCACTTGATAACAACAAGAGCTGAGGGATTTTTAAATGTTAACATTTCCATCATAAATAATTCCTTGGTCGGGGGGTGTTTGTCATGCCTGTAGGTTCCATGGAAAGAGGAAATGATTCTAGGACGATCTTGGATATGTGCAAGTAAATGCAATATCCAATAGGAAGAAAGAACAGTGTTGTTAAGCACGGGCGACAAGGTCATGTCCATACCCTTATGGAGCTTGACAAACAGAGGGAAACACATCATAACTGATGAACAAACAATGCCGACGAGTGCAGTGGCAACACCTCATAAAACAGAACAAGCATCAGTCCCACGAAGCTTGTACACACAATACCCAACGTCTAAGGGTACACAGAAGTGGGTGCCCAAGATTCAACTTAAAAATAAACACTACAAAAAGGACACCATGAATGATATGGGGACCACAAGAAGAATATGTGAAAAATTCAAAAGTCAGACCTTGCTGATACAAACAGATTGGTAGGACTCCCAACATCCCAAATAGACCTCAAAAGTTCCATAAGCAATGGGTCCGAAAGGACTTACTGTGAGTACAAGGATACTACTAAGGCAATACGGCAACATGGGTACCCAAACCCCACTTATTGGCCAACACCACAGGCAGTTCAAGTCATAAAAAAGAGAGTAGTAAGAGCATACAACATCAACTCCCAACTCAAGCAAGAACCTCGCCAACCCTTGTGTGGAGGAAAAAGACAACTCAACTAAATGGGTTGGGAATTGCCAAAGCAATGAAAGTACCCACTTTGGTTACAAAACTGAACAAGGAACCTAAAGGTAGAAACAGCAAAAGCCCTCCACCACAAGGCATAGTGATGACAACATTGTTCAGTTGGGTGGAAGGAACAATTTAAAACTCCCACATAGAGCTAAAACGACTGCATCAACAAATGCCCAAAAGTGCCCAAAAGTGCCGAGGTGACCCCTTGATTCTCGTGGCAATAAAACAGAAGGATGTCCAATGGTTACACAATGGGTACGAGGTAAGCAAGGTATCATTCATTCATTATGTGCATGTTTGACTGCTTGAGCATGAATGTAATGATCTTATGCATTCAAACTTTGAAAAGGTTCACGTCGTGAACAAATTCAAAAACATTCATGCCTGTTGAGATATCGAGCTCGTCTAGTGAGGCAGTGGACACTGATGACCCGCCTGGGGGATAGGCCCCACACCTACACCACTAGCATGGTTGGTGAGATCATGGGTGATATGCGGCCAGTGGGATGACAGGCTATGTGACAGCCATTCTAGAGGCTGGCATAGTTATAGCACCAGCTCATTTAGTTGGGTTCACACTAGAGAGAACCCGTGTATGTATTTGGTTGAGTACCTTTCATATTGTGTGTACTCTTATCTTGTATATGGTGTGTTGAGTGTTGAGTGAAGTAGAAGAATATTTTTTTCAGCCTCTCACCTTGTGTGTTCTCTATTAGGGTTTTGTGAGTGTGTGTGTGTGCTTGTAAGAGCTCAAGCTCTCTTCCCCCTGCATCTTTTCATGGTATCAGAGCCTGGTTCATGCTAAGGGCTGAGCTGTAAGCAAAAGAACCACAGGAAGCGGTACGAGGGTAAGAGCTTCAACTACTCTTCCCTATTTGTGTGTGACTACACCCTCGGGAGCTCTACGGGAGGCACCGACAAACGATCTCTGATTGAGGAGCTTTCTTCGCGGGAGTAAAGCTATAGGGCAACTATAGTGTCCTATTGGGTCCTATTGGACAAAGTTTTCTTGGCCGAAAACGTGTTTCGGGCGCGTCTGGACCTCCGTTTTTCAGAAAGCAGGTGATTTCGAGCACTACAGGTAAGTCATCGATTCTCTGCATAATTCTGTTTTAAGAACTGCAGGAAGACAGATTGACTGTGCAGACACTGTGGGTGCTGCAAAGAGGTCAATAGTTGCCATTGGGTGTATGTATGCACATTGAAGTCACTGGTTGTGACATTTAAGAGTACTACAGTACCGCTGCAGAAAATACAGCAGTTTGTGTAGGAAAAACCAGAGTGCTGTTTCTGGTAAATTTGTGTATCTGGCAAGATGTCAAATGATGGCATAACCCAGATTGTGGTTGAGAAGCTTGATAAGAATAACTTCCATGCTTGGAGGTTCAGGTTGACGAATTTCCTGATGGGAAAGGACTATTGGGACTACATTGGTGTTGGGACTACATTGAAGGTGAGCATGAAGAGGCACCAGAGATACCGGAAATCCGACTCCTGCAGATGTGAAAGAGTTTAAAGACTGGAACCAAGGAGCCAGGAAAGTAATGTATTGGCTTTCCATTAGTATATAGGACACCATGATTGGGCATATTCAGGATGCCAAGTCCCCCAAGGAGGCGTGGGACACCTTGGTTAAACTCTATGAAACAAATACCAAGGAACGCAAGATACAGTTGAAGAACGAACTTCGTACTATGGAGAAAAAGAGCATGTCTGTGAATGATTATGCATTGAAGATAAAGGGTATTGTGGAATCCCTTGCATCTATTGGTGTGTCAGTAGATGATGATGATAAGGTGGAAGTCTGTCTACGTGGTCTCGGGCCACAATACAAGGCATTCAAAACGTCTATTTAGACTCGGGAAAACATTTCCAACTTCACAGATTTGGTGTCTATGCTGATCAAAGAAGAGAAGAGCTTGGGTGAAGACCAACAGTCTTCACAAAACAAAAACAGTTCGGAGTAACAGGCTTTCTACACAAGTTCAGGTAGAGGACAAGGTAGAGGAGGCCGTGGACGCGGTCAAGGAGGTGGACGAACAGGTAATCAGAATTATGGCCAGCAGCAACAACAACAAGAGTCCCAGAATACACAACAGCAACATCAACAACACACACGTGGAAGAGGCAAATTCAGAGGCAGGGGGAGTCAAAGAGGCCGTGGAAATTGGCAAAGGCAGTATAATGATGCACGTGAATGCTATTATTGTGCAGGTAGAATGTTATAAGAAGCAGGCTGACATGCAAAATGGGAAAGTGCAACAAAACAACTATGCATCCTCAAGCAGAAATAATGAGGATAATGAAAGGTTGTTTGTTATGCAGCATGTCGTGAATGCCATGTCTGAAAATGTTGATGCAGCACAAAAAGATGATGTATGGTATGTGGATTCAGGTGCTTCGAACCACATGACAAGTCATGGGGAGTGGTTCAAGGAGATGAAAAACCTGGAAAGACTAGGTTTTGTGGAAACAGGGGATGACACTGCTCATCTAATTGCCCATGTTGGAGATGTGCCATTGTCTATGCAGGATGGCAAAGTGAAGTACCTTGCAGATGTACTTCACATTCCGAACATAACAAAGAATTTGGTTTCAGTTGGCCAGATGATTGAGCAGGGTTTGCAGGTTCGGTTTAACCTTGATGGTTGTTATGTTGAAGACTTTAAAGACAAGTGCAGGTTGGTTGGAATGTTTACATTGAATGTAGACATGCCTGAAATGAGTGCTGCGATGTTTGCAAATGGTTCAAGAATTGTTGCAGACACAGACATATGGCATAAAAGAATTGGACATGCGAATGTGCAGAGAATGAAGTCTATGCAGAGAAAAGGAATTGTGACAGGGCTGCCAAAGTTTAAAGTGGAAGGTATGCAGAGAATATGTGAAGCATGCCAATTTGGAAAGTAAACAAAGCATGCAGTTCCACGTAATAGATATGTGACCAGAAATGCACTAGATGTTGTGCATTCAGATGTATGGGGTCCTACGAAGACCATGTCTATGGGAGGCTGCAGGTATTATTATTTATGTGACATTCATTGATGACCATACAAGGAAAGTGTGGGTATATTTCATGAAGGAGAAGAGTGAGGTGTTCACTCACTTTCAGAATTTCAGAGTTTTGGTTGAAAAGCAAACAGCGAAATATGTAAAGTGCCTCAGGTCAGATGGAGGGGGAGAGTACTTCTCCAATGAGTTCTCTGAATTTTTGAAGAAGAATGGTATTCAGAGACAGTTTACATGCAGATACACTCCGCGCAACAAAATGGAGTTGCTGAGCAGAAAAACAGGCACATTGCTGAGATTGCGCGAGCATTGATGGAAGAGAAGAATATGCCGCATAGCTATTGGGCTGAGGCTATTTCTACAGCAGTATACATCATGAACAGGACTCCAACTGCAGCCATACATGATGAAACTCCAGAGGAGAGGTTTACTGGCAGAAATGAGCAAAAGGGATACAGGTGTTATAACCCTGCTACACGTGAGTTGAGAGTAAGCAGGGATGTTGTCTTTGATGAGATGAGCAGCTGGTATGCTGCTGAAAAAGAAGCTATTGGGACTGATGTGAGTGAAAGTATGGTTGCCCAGAATGCAGGTCAGCAATCACAGTCTTTGAGTGGACCAGGAGAGTCCTCATCTAGTGGGTCTGTTGATAGACCATGGAGTGGCAGGCTGCGTCATAATACCAGTCTTGCAAATGTGATTAGTACATCATGTAAAGGAAAAGAGAAGTGGTTGAGCCCCTTGGTATGCCTGACATTTCTGCAGGGCATTCTCATGTTGATGGAGAGTCTAGTGGCTCAGAGATGAGCCTTGATGAGGAGCTTGGGATCCCAGTTATGAGAACACCTGGTGTAAAGAAGGCTATGGAAGCCATGAATGTAAAGTTGTGAAGATCTGGGAGAGTGAAAAATCCTGTGCAGAGGTTTACCCATGATGGTTATGTGGCACATCACTATGCATATATGGCAAAAGTTGTGCAGGTTGTTGAGCCCACATGCATTGATGAGGCTGTTGGAAATGTGTGTTGGGAGAAAGCCATGGATGAGGAGATGGATGCACTAATTGGAAATGAAACTTGGGATTTAGTGCAATTGCCTGAAGGCAAGAAAGCCATTGGATGCAAGCGGGTGTACAAAGTAAAACATAACAGTGATGGAAGCATAAACAGGTACAAGGCTAGATTGGTAGCCAAAGGATATGCGCAGACATATGGCATTGATTATGAGGAAACTTTCAGCCCAGTTGCCAAGATGGCAACAGTGAGAGTTGTGATAGCAGTGGCTGTGTCAAAGCAATGGTCTTTACATCAGATGGATGTAAAGAATGGATTCTTGCATTCTTTACATCAGATGGATGTAAAGAATGCATTCTTGCATGGGGATTTGCAAGAAGAGGTGTATATGTTGTAGCCACCTGGTTATGAGGATATGGGTCACCCCGAGCATGTTTGTAGGCTGAAGAAAGCCTTGTATGGCTTAAAACAAGCACTAAGAGCATGGTCTGACAAGATTTCTGAATATCTTGTTACTATTGGCTTTCATGTAGCCAATGTAGATTTCTCGCTGTATGTGAGACATGGTGATAGAGGGGTTGTGCTTGTTGTCATCTATGTAGATGACTTAATCATTACGGGGGACCATGATGCAGAGATCTTTGATGTAAAGATCTTTGATGTAAAGATCTTGCTTAGACAGAAGTTTGAGATGAAGGATCTGGGGGAGCTCAGATATTTCTTGGGCAATGAGGTGATTAGGTCACCACATGGTATTGGATTACTGCAGAGACAGTATGGCTTGGACATGTTGTCCAAGTATGGTATGACAGGCTATAAGCCTATTTCCGTGCCATTGGATCAGAATGGCAAGTTGAGTGCAGATTCAAGAGAGATTTTGGAGGATCCTACTATGTATAGGCGCATAGTAGGAAGTTTGATCTACATGATGATCACCAGACCAGATTTGAGCTATGCTGTTGGGTTCGTGAGTCAGTTTATGCAGGTTCCACGAAAACCGCATTTGGATGCATTGAGACGCATACTGAGGTATGTGAGGTCTACTTTGCATTGTGGACTATTCTATGAGACTGGGACAGAGATATGTGTACATGGGTACACAGATGCTGATTGGGCTAGTAGTATCTCAGATAGAAGATCTACCAGTGGCTTCATGTTTTCTTTGGGGAGTGCTGCTGTGACTTGGAGCAGCAAGAAGCAGCCTACGGTTGCTTTATCCAGTACAGAGGCCGAGTATAGAGGAGCTGCTATGGCAGCATGTGAGGTAGCCTGGTTGAGAAAGCTACTTGCAGATTTGGGTCTATCAGTGGATAGACAAGTTGTCATTTTCTGTGACAACATTAGCAGTATACAGTTGGCCAGGAACCCAGTTTTTCATGCTCGCACGAAGAATATAGAGGTCCACTACCATTTCGTCAGAGAGAAGGTCTTGGCAGGAGACCTTGACCTTGTTTATGTCAGCACAGAGGATCAAGTAGCTGACATCTTCACCAAAGCATTGGGTACAGAGAAGCTCCGCAGATTCAGGGCTTCACTTGGTGTACATGAGATGGAGTTGAGCTCGAGGGGGAGTGTTGAGATATTGT